>NW_024732667.1:87500-109669 GCF_018991925.1 Homarus americanus
ACACACACACACACACACACACACACACACACACACACTCACACTAACCTTCAGATGGTAGCAGATGAGTGTTTGTCGTTTGGTGTAAATCGTACACTATTTCTCCGCCATCGTGTTGATAGTAGTAGGTGGCGTGATGGTAGTAGAGTGACGGTCGGTCCCTCAGTGGCTGGTGGTCACTCCATGTTCTCGTCACTCACTGGTCTTAATACCACAACAACAATAATAATTATCCGTGTTTATTTATCACGTATTTATTATCCTCACTAATTATTCTTTATTCATATTTTTATTTGTTCTTATATTCTTTTATTTATTAATTTTCTGTATTTGTTTGTTCTGACTTATAAAGAGAACGATTAAATGTTGTTCTTGTTTCTTATATATAATTATTTTGATATGAACACTATAATACGGTATAATTTTCACAAGTTTAGTTTTTAACGATATTAGTGGGAAATAATATAATGCGTCATCTTTAACTCACTTATATAACAATAACGAGGAGTCTGCATCATTAATAACGGGTTATATTATAGTTAAGTAGATGCAGATACATTCCAATAGGTTATTACATTTAAGTCTGATTACTCTCGAGTGCGTGCATCTGGTCATAACAGATCTGTACGTCTTAGTAATGAAGATACAACCACATATTGTAAACTGTTTGGTATTTCCTAATTTTCATTTACATAACGTGGGAAAAATATCAGTAATCGGTAAGGTAAAAATATAATTGCTTTACTAATTAATCTACTAAATTTTTTACCTTTCACTAATGATCCAAGACTCAGGTGAACAAAATCTCGTCAACGTCCAGCAGGAAGGAGCCGGGTCCTCCGCTCGTTCACCTTTCTCCAGGCAGGTAATTTTCTCACACTCATCTTGCCATTGTCACGAGGTCACGAGTTGAGAATTTAATCTAGTGCGTGATGATAGCTACCACAGGGAGGACACCCTCGCATTACTTCCTCAAACAATACAATCTCTTATTTGATATCTTTACCTTAAGGATTAACTTCAAATAACACTCTCCTCGATATCACTTCGTCATGCAGTGTCTCTTACTGAGGACGACGCTCGTCTCCCAGCAGCTCAGAGGAGTGATACAGACGACCGAAGCTGCTCACAAGGGTACACCATCACGTGAATTCCTCCCTCATAACACTGTAGTAGGAAACATATTCACAGGCCACGTTTCCCCCCTCCTTGCCGCCGTTCAACAAGTATTCACACCACCGGCGTTCCCAATATAGACTACAACTTGTTGGCTTTTAACACGTAACTATCCACGTGTCTTGGGAAGGGACGAAATCTTCCAGAATACACAATTGGTAACAGCGCGAAAGTGTACGTGTGTGAGAGTGAGGTCCCTGGTGCGAAGGGTGTTGAGGGGAGGAGCGAGGGGAGAGTAGTGAGGGTGTGCACGAGAAGGCACCCGTACTAGGGCAGAGGCAGCGCCGGACTGACCCAGGGAAAGACGACCACCGCTCCCTCGCTCACAGGGGTAACCACGGTAGTTGCCACCCCTCCCAGCCTCCCTCTCACTCTTATTCACTAATTAACAATATCTATCCAGATTAACAATACCTTATTACCGCGGTTGTTATCCACAGGTGTAACGAGTAGATGATTACACGTAAACAAAAGTATTATGTCAACTCAGTGTGATAAACGGTGTTACTAAAATATATTTTGGAGGTGACTCACACAGGTGTTTTACGGTGAAGTAAATGTCAGGAACAGCAGCACTAGGTAGGTGTGTCAGTAATACCTTATTTGATTGTTATAATCTCACTATGAAGGCAGGAGCAGCAGTAAATGACAGCCTCCCCGGGAACAGCTTGTGTTGATGGTCAGAGCGGCTGTGTGCACTCATGAGCAACTGACATAAACTGCGTCATCCATCCGTCAGGGAGAGGACGAGACCAAGAGAGAGAGAGAGAGAGAGAGAGAGAGAGAGAGAGAGAGAGAGGCGGGGAGGAGTTGAGTCACAGTGAGAGGCTGGAGTGACCACGTCAACACACTCTTGTCGGTGTCCTCAGCACGTCACTGTACCTTACTGGTCAACACCCGCCACCTCTACACATGTGCTGGTTATACACATCATATATCTAGGTGGATACACACTCACCTCCATACACCTCAATGACGAGTGTACCACACAGGTGCGTATCACTAACAGAGCTCCCCTACCTGGTCGATAAGTATTCAAGTGCGTCAGTGTGGAGAGGAAATACTCACAAACAACAGAAATATCGTTTAACACTCTCCAGAGCAGGAGTTTCCCTCAGCTGATTATAATCATCTGGCGTCATCCGGAATAAAATACATTAGTGCATTGCTGCCCTGTAAAGGAATATATTTGACTTTATGTTCAACTTTGGTGGGCAAAAATTTTAACCTCGAGTGGATGCCTTGTGGATATACCATCACTTAAAGGTTCATACCAGAGGTCTGTGTGTGTGTGTGTGTGATGTGTGTGTGTAAAAAAGTCGTTTATACTATGCCGCAAGCCTTAAGAACTACCAACATGCTATAACTCTGAACCCATGATGTGTCCCATAACCCATGATGTGATCCCATTAACCCATGATGTGATCCCATTATATTATAACCTGTCCACTTCTCACCTGTAGCTACTGTGTGCTCTAACGTTGTCCCTCCCCCCTCCCCTCACCTCTTTAGGACTCAACTTTAAAAATATGTTTCTCTCTCTCCTCTCTCTCTCTCTCTCTCTCTCTCTCTCTCTCTCTCTCTCTCTCTCTCTCTCCTCTCTCTCTCTCTCTCTCTCTCTCCTCTCCTCTCTCTCTCTCTCTCTCTCTCTCTCTCTCTCTCTCCTGTATCCACGTTGCAGGCCAAATAAATGTTTTTGGTCTGTCTCCTCTTCCTACTCCTCCAACTATTTTCTTCCTCCTGCCTCCTCCCTTCTCTACCACCATCACCACACCTCCACCACCTCTCCACTACCTCAGCCACCATCACCACACCTCCCCTCCACTACCACCACCACCACCACCACCTCTATCATCACCATACCTCCACCGTCACCACTATCACCACATCTATACACCACCTCCATCACCACCACCACCACCACCACCTCTATCATCACCATACCTCCACCGTCACCACTATCACCACATCTATACACCACCTCCATCACCATCACCTCTACCACACATATCACCACAAACACTCAGACCCCAGCATCGCCTCTTCATGAATACCCCAAGAATTTCCATCCATAAGTAATGTTCAAATCACCAATAGGAAGGTGAAGCGTTGCAGTGTTGTGAGGGAGGAGGGAGAGGCCCTTCCTTCCCTGGCTTGTACCTGTGTTTATTTATGCCTGGCACAAGTGAGGAGAACCAACCGGGTAAGGGGGAACAAGTAGTAAGTTATTCACATCCGCCACCACACTCACCCTGTCTCTCTGTCTCTGTCTGTCTCTGTCTGTCTGTCTGTCAAGCTTTGGCCCTCATGTTGCTGTGATCTTACAGTAAATTGTGGAATTATATACCCGTGTAATAAGGACAGAGAGGAGTTGAAGGCAGTATGTGGACAAATCATCGCCTGGCGTAGTATATGGACAAATCATCGCCTGGCGCAGTATGTGGACAAATCATCGCCTGGCGCAGTATATGGACAAATCATCGCCTGGCGTAGTTTGTGGACAAATCATCGCCTGGCGTAGTTTGTGGACAAATCATCTCCTGGCGTAGTTTCCAGTGAGGACGTTATTTTAGGGTGAGATGGAATGTCAGGCGTCGTCAGGAGCTGCTGGTGGTGGTGGTGGTGGGCCGTGGTTTAGGTGTGTTGTAATAAGTCAGTTTTGGGAAAGGAAAGTAAAGCACTTTTTTTTTTATATATTCGGAAGATTTTGAATTCGGATTCAATACTTTTATACTGTTGGATTTCGGGGGATTATATTTTATTTTATTGTATTTTATTTATATTTTTATTTTTTGTAACAGTATCTTTGTTCGATATAAGTTTTTATTTGTTGATATTAGTGCTCAGAGCGTCGTGTGTGTGTGTGTGCGTGTGTGTATGTATGTATGTGTGTGTTTATGTACTATACTAATACTACTTAATAGCGATAACATCTATGTCGTTTTCTTAATTTCTAACTGGCTATAGACGATCATGCTATATATAAAGTTATGAACGATTAATTTCATAGAAAACCTAACCTAACCTAACCTAACCTAACCTAACCTAACCTAACCTAACCTAACCTAACCTAACCTAAACCTAACCTACACCAGCAGGTACCATCCACCAGCCAGGTCACCAACATCAAGGATCGACTCACATTTTAATTCTTTTTTTTTTACCTGTTCGTTAATTATTCTACAAGTTTTCAGGTAACATTATTCCACACTTTTATGCTCTACCCCCCCCCTCACCCCCACCCCTACCTCCCCAGCCCCCCTCACTCCCCACCCCTCCCCACCCCTCCTCCCCAGCCCCCCTCACTCCCCCATCCCCACCTCCCCACCCCCACCCCAGCCCCCCACCCCCCCCCCCCTCACCCTCCCCCCCCTACCTCCCCCCCCTCCTCCCCGCCCCTACCTCCCCAGCCCCCCCCCCCACACTCCCCACCCCTACCTCCCCCCTCCCCCACTCCCCGCCCCTACCCCCAGACACTACCACTTTGTGTTGTTGTGTTTCCTGCAGACTTGCTCCATGGGGTGTGGGTCGACGGATCAGCTGTAACATAAACAAACAAGAGGCTGCTGAGGTCTTCTTGTCACTCTTGTTTCTTCCTCGTCTCTCACACCCCAGAAGGCACACCCCAGAAGGCACACCCCAGACACACACACCCAGAAGGCACACCCCAGAAGGTACACCCCAGAAGGCACACCCCAGAAGGTACACCCCAGAAGGCACACCCCAGAAGGCACACCCCAGAAGGTACACCCCAGAAGGCATCTCTTTATACATTGTTGTGGGTTGTTTTTGGAACTCGTTTACATAAAAGAAAATCTCTCAGGTATTCAACTAAAACAGGTGATGCAACACGTGTAATTTAGAAGACAACAAAGCAACACCTGCATCTATCAGAAAACAAGATGGATGCCTGTAGAAAGTATGTCTTAGTTGAGGTATTATTTTATCACTCAATATATCTAAAAACTACTCAAATGCCATCTTCCATAGTTTCCTCTTATAGAAAACGGAAAATGGAAAACGTAGGAGACTTTTATAAAATAGACACATTAAATAACAAAAAGAGCACTGACCCCTGACCTTTGACCTTAAGATACTGATCCATTAATTATGATATTGAAAACCGCTTGATAATATCTCTTGACATTTATCATACATCACGTTTCAAAATTGATGCAAAAAAAAAATGGGAAAAAACGTGAAGAAAAAGCCTGTGATCGATTACTGTACAGACTATTACACATAAGCCAGTGATATAACTCCTCCTTGACGGTATCTGACTGACTGGTTGACTGGCTGTATGTCAAACGCTGATGAGGGAGATACGAGTTCGATTCCCCCAGGTCAACTTTAGGCTCTAATTCTCAAAGGACCTTAATGTAAGACTCAAAGGAGGACGAAGGAAAATAAGGGCCTCAATATTTCACCTAACGTTTTGTGGCAGAGTTGGATAAGTTCCCATTTAGGTAAACAAAAAATGGTAGATGGGGGTATAAGACGCGGGCCTTTGATGTGTAGAGGCTAAGATTAGTTTAGTTTATTCCCCATTAAGAAAGGATATTAATGCGGGACACGTGATAATGATGATGATGATGATGATGATGATAATGATAATAATAATAATAATAATAATAATACTAATAACAGGTAACGTTAATGATAAAATAGAAGCATCGTCACCAATAATAGGAATTACTACACCTGTACTGTTTACGTATATTATCACCTGCACTTAACATATTATAAAGGTAATTACGTCACCATGTGTGTGTTTAATAAAAGGTGATCATATCTAACACACAACTTAACTTCAAACAAACAGCTTATGTCACCTGAAGAATAAATACCCAAACACTAACCTAACCTAACCTAACCTTACCTAACCTAACCTAACCTAATCTAATCTAACCTAATCTAACCTAACCTAACCTAACCTAACCTAACCTAATCTAATCTAACCTAATCTAACCTAACCTAACCTAACCTAACCTAACCTAACCTAATCTAACCTAACCCAGCTACGTAACGTTAGGGTGTTTAATCATCAGGTGAAATAAGCTGAGGAGGAAAATTTACAGGTGATCTTTGTTATCTTGTCTTAGTTGTTGTTGAAGCTCTTAGTGGAGGAGCCAGCTTACAGTATAGTGTCGTCCAGCAGCAGTACTGACCACAAGGCGGGCCAATTATTAGGGCCACTTTAATCTCCTTCCCAGCAAATTACCGATAGTGTTCCGGGCCAGTGTGTGTGTGTGTGTGTGTGTGTGTGTGTGTGTGTGTGTGTGTGTGTGTGTGTGTGTGTTTCTCGCTCCCTAATAAACAAAAATACTCACAAAACTATATAAAAAAAAAATATTCGGTGAAGGCTTCGACATCCTTGACTCAGATTTTCCAAAGGTTAAAATTTCCACCTAATTAAGTCAGGATGCATCTAGTTAGGTTAGTTAAGGTACAAAAGAAAAATGGCGTCGACATTTCATTGAGACTTTTGAGAATACAAGTCCACATATTTGGTCATATTTACATATATATTGACTCGTGTTACATTACTTTGAGTGACTGACTGACTGACGGAGTGACTGACTGATTGACTGACCGAATAACTGACTAATTAACCGAATAATTAACTAACTAACCCAATAATTAACTAACTAACCCAATAATTAACTAACTAACTAACCCAATAATTAACTAACTAAATAACCGAATAATTAACTAACTAACCGAATAATTAACTAACTAACTAACCGAATAACTAACTAACTAACTAACCCAATAACATAATGAAATATTTAACTAACAAACTGAATAAGTTATAAAGGGAATTATTTTTTATTACGACTCTCTCCCACCGACGTCTTTTATAATCAGGTATTAAAGAATCTTATTATTTTTTTCCCTTTATACTTGAGAGTCAAAATTAGGATGATGACGGGAGAAGCGGGAAGTCTTTTAGGTTGACTAGACTGGTAGAGAACTGTTTAAATACCCCGTCGAATAAACTGGTTGATTGGACTGGTAGAGAACTGTTTAATACTCCGACGGATAAACTGGTTGAAGTTGCTCAGTCACAACAAACAAACTGGTAGACTGGTGGAACATGTTCACTACCATGACAAATTAACTGGTAGACTGGTAAAGGAAGTTCTCTTATTAGACTATCCTCATTCACTGACTGTTCCACCCGCATATCCTTGATTCAGTTTAACAGGTAGTTGAACAGGAAACGCTTGACTGTATATAATGTTCTCTCTCTCTCTCTCTCTCTCTCTCTCTCTCTCTCTCTCTCTCTCTCTCTCTCTCTCTCTCTCTCTCTCTCTCTCTATAACCCTCCTACCTTCCTCTCCTCCCTCGGCTCGTTACCACCTTTCATCCCTCTCCATTCCCTCTCTCTCACTTCCTCCCCTCCATTACTCCCTCTCACTCCTCTTCCCTCTCCAGGCTCCCCCCCCCCTCCCCATCCTCTTCCTTCCTTCTCATGCTCTCCCAACCACTAACTGCGCTTTCCCTCCCTCTTCTACCTCCCTTTCCGTCTCTCCCTCCCTATCCCACCTCTAACCATGAGCCTTCCATCACCATAATTGAGAAAACCAGGACACACACACACACTGTACGTCTTTTTCTGTGTGGTGGTACATGAAACTTTACCTGTGACATCATTATACAGGTATCTCGGTTGCAGTGACGTCATTACGCCGCTCTCTCAGTGACGTCATTAGGCCTTCCTTTTACAGTGGGCTTTATTACATTTTCATTTTAGTGACGTCATTATACTTCCTTGTTAGTGACGTCATTACTCATCTCTTACAGTGACTTGTCTCCTCCAGCACCTGAATATGAGTAATTCGACCAATCAGAGACGTTTCGCATCAATCCGTCAACCAATCAGAGACGCTTTGCATCAATCCGTCAACCAATCAGAGACGCTTTGCATCAATCCGTCAACCAATCAGAGACTTTTGCTCAATCATTCAACCAATCAGGAACGCTTCGCATCAATACGTCAACCAATCAGGAATGTTTAGCATCAATCCGTCAACCAATTAGAGACGTTTTGCATCAATCCGTCAACCAATCAGAGACGCTTTGCATCAATCCGTCAACCAATCAGAGACTTTTGCATCAATCATTCAACCAATCAGGAACGCTTCGCATCAATACGTCAACCAATCAGGAATGTTTAGCATCAATCCGTCAACCAATCAGGAACGCTTCGCATCAATACGTCAACCAATCAGGAATGTTTAGCATCAACCCGTCAACCAATCAGAGACGCCTTGCATCAATCCGTCAACCAATTAGAGACGCTTTGCATCAACCCGCCAACCAATCAGAGGCGTTCCTAAAGCCATATATATGCCCTGGTTTACCCAATGAGAGTTGAGTATTTATTTTTTAATAGCAGGTCTTAGTTAACAAGGTCCATTTGTGGTGTAAACAAGGCGTGGGAATCTGTTGTGTACAATTTAGGGTCAGTAAACAAAATGGAGGGGAATTGGTGTTGTCAAAGTTAGAGTATAAACAATTGGAAAGGACTTGGTGTTGTCAGAGTTATAGTGTAAACAATGCGTATTGACCTGGTGTTGTCAAAATTATGATGTAAACAAAATGAAGGGGCCTGATGTTGTCAAAGTTCTGGTGTAAACAATATGGAGGGACTTGGTGTTGTCAAAGTTACGGTGTAAACAAAACAGAGGGGGGCTTGATCAGAGATACGGTGTAAACAGTATTAGGTTAATGGGGCACCGTCTCCACTGTAAACAATGTATACAAACTGGCGTACTTGTTTACACTGGGGGGATTAGCTGATACTGTAAACAAAAGGTGTAAACACAGTACCTGGCCAGACGTAGGAACACTTGTTATTGATCAGTGTCTGGGAGGGGGCAGGGGGAGGGGGGAGGGGAAGGAAAGGGAGGGGGAGGAAGGAGAGGTAGGAAGGGGAGGAGGAAGGGAGGCAAGGCATCCCACCCGGAATTGCTCCTCCTCCTCTTCCTCCTCCTCCTCTTCCTCCTCCTCTTCCTCTTCCTCTTCCTCCTCCTTTTCCTCCTTCTCTTCCAGCACGACTTCCACCACCCTCCAGTGTCACCTTCACCACCTCTCTACTCACCACGACTTCTTCCTCTCCAACACAACCTGTTCCTCAAGCATGACCTCCACCACCCCATAGTACGACCTCTACCACCCTCAGCACGACCGCCACCACCACCACCCTCCAACACGACCTCCACCACCACCTCCACCTCCCTCCAACACGACCTCCACTACCACCCCCAACACGACCTCCACCACCACCACCACCACCCACCAACACGACCTCCACCACCACCACTCCTTTGATCATGTAATCTTAGAAGTTGGTAAATTGAAATACGTGCTCAGGAGCTCGTGATTATTCCATAGTGGTTTTTCATCATTCCAAATTAGGTCTGATGATTGGAAAGTAGTGCTCCCTATGGTCGATGTAAAGTGGGATTCGATCATTGCAAAGTAGGATTGAATCAGTCTAAAAGAGTTACCTTTATATGTTAATTAATTACAGGTAAAGAATGTCTTGTTTTGGGGTATAATAATGTAATGATTTTCTTGAGTACTTGCACGTCATTTGAATCACAGGTAGGAAATGTTGACAATTGTCATATAAGTAATTTTCAGTATCGCCCAATCACTTTAAAAAGCGTCTAATTAATTATTAAATATCATGTAATATTTCTACTCAAAAAACCTTAATTTCATTTATAATACAACACTTATAAACGTATTTGTTATTGTATAAACACAATTAATTTACGTTATTTACATTATCAAATATATGTACCATCTACACTACCCCATACACTACCACCTACACTACCATCTACACTACCCCCTACATTACCACCTACACTACCATCTACACTACCACCTACACTACCCCCTACACTACCACCTACACTACTACCTACACTACCCCCTACACTACCACCTACACTACTACCTACACTACCCCTTACACTACCCCACACCACCACCCACACTACCCCCACTACCACCCACACTACCCCACACTACCACACACCCCCTCCACACCACCTACACACCACACCACCACCTACACTACCCCCACACCACCACCCACACCACCCCCACACCACCCCCCTACACACCCCCCACACCACCCCCACACCAACCCCCACACACCACCACACCACCACACCACCACCTACACACCCACCTACACACCACCCACACCACCACACCACCCCCACACCACCACCCACACCACCCCCACACACCACACCACACCACCACCCACACACCACCACACCACCACACCACCCCACACTACCACCCACACACACCCACACCACCCCCCCTACACCACCACCTACACCACCCCCAACACTACCACACCACCCCCCCCACACTACCACCTACACCACCACCCACACCACCACCCACACCACCCCCACACCACCCCCACACCACCCCCACACCCCACCTACACCACCCCCCACACTACCCCTACACCACCCCCACACCACCACCTACACCACCACCTACACTACCCCTACACTCCACACCACCTGCCTCACCCCCAACACTACCACACTACCTCTACACCCACCACCCACACCACCACCTACACCACCACCCACACCACCCCCACACCACCCCCTACACTAACCCCACACTACCACCCACACCACCCCTACACCTCACCCCACACCACCACCTACACCACCACCACACTACCACCTACACACCACCCCCACACTACCACCTACACTACCCTCACACTACCACCTACACTACCACCTACACTACCACACCCACACCACCACCTACACCACCAACTCACACCCACCACCTACACCACCCCACACCACCACCCACACCACACTACCCCCTACACTACCACCCACACCTACCACCACAACTACCACCTACACTACCACCTACACCACCACCACTACCACACACTACCACCTACACCACCACCTACACTACCACCTACACCACCTACACTACCACCTACACCACCACCACACCACCCCTACACTACCACCTACACTACCACCCACACCACCACACTACACACCACCTACACCACCACCACACACCCCCTACACTACCCCACACTACCACCCACACCACCACCCACACTACCACACCTACACTACCACTTACACTACCACTACACTACCACCTACACTACCACCTACACTACCCCCACACTACCACCTACACCACCACCTACATACCACCTACACTACCGCCTACACTCCACCACCTACACTACCACCTACACTACCACCTACACCACCACCTACACTACCACCTACACTACCACTACACTCACCACCTACACTACCCCTTCACTACCACCTACACCACCACTACACTACCCCCTACACTACCCCTACACTACCACCTACACTACCACCTACACCACCACTCACACTACCACCTACACTAACCTCACCACCTACACTACCCCCCCACACCACTCCCCTACACTACCCCTACACCACCACCCACTACCACACCTACACCACCCCCCCCCCACACACCACCCCACACCACCCACCCCACACCACCACCTACACTACCCCCCCACACCACCACCTACACCACCACCACACCACCCCCCTACACCACCCCCTCACACTACCACCTACACCTCACACCTACACCACCACCTACACCACCCACCTACACACCACCACCTACACACTCCCTACACTACCCCCCTACACCACCCCTACACCACCACCTACACTACCACCTACACTACCACCTACACTACCACACCCACACTACCACACCTACACTACCACCTACACTACCACACACTACCACCCACACACTACCACCCACACTACCACCTACACTACCACCTACACCTCACCACCCACACCACCACCCACACTACCACCCACACTACCACTACACACACACCACCCACCACCCACCACACACCACTACACTACCACCTACACTACCACCTACACTACCACTTACACTACCACCCACACTACCACTTACACTACCACCTACACTACCACCTGTTTGTAGGAAACTTTGGCACTGCAAATTGAAGGCTGGGAACTTCAGCACCGAATTTTTTCCACCATGAAAAAGTGTATATTTCCTGTTTGTTTACAAGTAATTAACGTTCAAGTAATTAATCAAGCTTCTCTGAGTGTTCAATAATTATCAGGTTAATTAGTTCGTTTACCTGTCCGATAATAAATCCCTTTACGTTTATCTAAATGTATGTTAAGTTGCCGTAAAGTGTTTCTAGTATATGCCTCATTAATTCTAGGAAATAATAATAATAATAATAATAATAATTCACTCTCATTTATATTTTTGACATATTAGCTCAGGATGACGTCAGTTAATCTTAAGTCATTTTGTTATTATTTTAGTATGGAAGCGCTTGTTGTTGTCATGGTAGCCAAAACTCTCACGTCATTGGTGGAGTTTAGTGAGCTTTCCTTAGTGACGTCAGCTGTGGTGAGAGAAATAATCACGTAATTGAAGAAAAGAGAAGTGTTTTATGTCCTAATGGGTTTGTGTAATAATTTTGGTCACCTCTTCTGTGTGTCTATGGCGTTGTGTAATAATTTCATCACCTCATTTATCTCACCTTTAAGTTAGCGGCGGCGTCACATCTTTATATAGTTTTTTATGTACGAGTGTCGGGGTGGTGTGGGTTGTGGTCAACAGGTGTCGCCGCTCTCCCACCTGTTGATCAGCCCGGCATCCCCAGTCGTCTGTACAGGCCCTCGACTCACACTACTGTACCAACCAGACCTCCTCCTGATGCCTTCCTAAATAACCTGCTCTAGAACATGACCTTATTTTTCAGTGATAAATTACCCCGTACGATTTTTTGTATTAATAAATATAAATATCAACTACAAAAACAATACTGAACAATGGATTTTATATTTTTTTTTTTGTATTTTGAGAAAGTGATTGGAATCCTTTGACATCGTATTCTGATTTATTTTTTCGATCGTTCATGTCTATAGATCAAAGAGTTTTGATAATCCCAAATATGACAGATAGTTAACGTGTTAATTAGTCGACCTTCAAATAAAAATAAAAATAAACACATCATTAAAGTCCTGAGTAATGACATTTAATTAAAAAAAAACATTAAAAAACACTATCCGATTATCAGGTGTTTTGTTTTATTGCAAGGTAATTACGTCATTCACGGAATAGTACATAATTACTCTAACCTGTGTGACCTCTGTGACCTGTGACCCTCTTTAATACCTCTGTGACCTGTGATACCCTTCATACCTGTATAATAAAAGTCAATTACACACCTGGATACATTTAAGCGCATATAATAACGTCATTTATTCTGACTGATTTAACGCCAATGAAATATAGAGCGTGGGGGAAATACGAGGTGTTAGGGCATCATTGAGCGCTGATTGAATATTGAGAACAGTTTACGTGTTGCCAGGTTAGGGTAGGTTAGGCGAGTCTCTCTCTCTCTCTCTCTCTCTCTCTCTCTCTCTCTCTCTCTCTCTCTCTCTCTCTCTCTCTCTCTCTCTCTCTCTCTCTCTCTCTCTCTCATCACCTACCTCAGTAATCATATGCAGTATATATGTATTTTTTTTTTACCCAAGAATCAAAATTTTGTATCAAGTTTTGAAAATTCGCATCACGTTTGAGGACATGTGATTAATTTAATTAGCCTTAAAAAGTGTCGATATCACATATAAAAGTATTTTGTTTTAGAGGTTAATAAAAGATAAAGGTAGTAAGTAATTAAACACCTTCATTTTAGACATATTTTACACAACCAATGCCTAGAATGACGTCATCAGCCAATAGGTAAAATGTGAAAGTGGATTTTAAGTGGACTTTTTTGTTAAGTGGTTTGAAGTGTCTGGGTGTAAAAGTGGCTTATGTAAGGTTCTTCTGAGTTACCCTTTGAATATATATTTACTTTATTATCAGGAGAATAGAGTAACCCTGAGAATATACAGTTCATTATCTCTCTCTCTCTCTCTCTCCGCCACTCCCACACCTTTACTCACACACACACACACACACACACACACTAGGTAATGACTCTAACCATTTGCCTGAAGGGGAAGTGTCAGATGATGGACAGATGGAGGGGGTGCCAGAGAGGTGCCAGTATGGTGCCACACTCCCCTTCAGCTCTTCAGTGTTATCGGCCAGTGACCCTTCACTTCCTCCTCCTTCACCTAACCTAACCTAACCTAACCTTATGTCGTCAGATAATCCGATAGTTTTTAAGGCTTAAAATAGTCGATTATTCTTTTAGTGCATAGTGTGTGTGTGTGTGTGTGTGTGGTGTGTGTGTGTGTGTGTGTGTGTGTGTGTGTGTGTGTGTGTGTGTGTGTGTGTGTGTGTGTGTGGAGAAAGAAACTACCCAATATATTATTATTATATTATTATTTGCATCCGTATGTATGTCGTCCATAACTCTTTCTTCACATCTATTCTTTGAACAACTCTTCAGGTGTACACCATCTAGCCCACACACACACACACACACACACACACACACCTGTACATCTGTGTGTGTGTAAACTCTCCCTGTGGACCATGACTTATAGATGCCTGGAGACTGATCCTGGAGCCAAGGTGAAATCATAATATTATATTGTGTATATTTTTTATGAGAGACAGACAGACAGACAGACAGACAGAAAAGAGAGATAATATAGAGAGAGATACAAAAAAAGAATAACAGAATAAGAGAGAGAGAGAATAGAATTAGATAGAGAGATAGAGAAAAGATAATAAGAGAAAGAATAAATTAGATAAAAAAAGAGAGAGAGAGAGAGATTTCCACCACCCTATATAGTCCGTTAAATAGAAATTCCACTAAATAAATAAATAAATAACTGAATTTTCTCGTTTACTCCCATCGAGAACATCACGAGGAGGTCCAATAAGTAAGAGAAATCCTCGAGACATTTACAAGAGATAACAGCGAGAACGAGATACGAGAATCAATCCTGTCTCAATCCCGTCCTAATATACATTAACGCTTGAACACCTCTGCTCGGGTCATAAAGGGATTGTTTAGGTTAGGTTAGGCTAGGTCAGGTCAGGTCAGGTCAGGTTAGGCTAGGTTCAGTTAGGTCAGGTTAGGTCAGGTCAGGTTAGGTTAGGTTAGGTTAGGTTAGTACTAAGATCGTTGCTTTTAATTGATAATGTTGATTTATTTTTGTTATAGGCGTTGAATGTAACTTTGTCTGGTCATTGTATTCAGCTACATGGATGTATTTTCCTGTAGTAGTGAGGATCGCTGTAGTCTGGCGTGTAGAATTTTATCCAATGGTAGTGAAGTAAGGAGAGTAGAATAATATTAAAATAATCTAAATAAAAATAACATCACCTGGGCAGTTTCACAGGTAAGAATAGATATGAATCTCCGTCAGGTATACATTGGAAATATCAAGAGCTAATACCTGGGCTTCACCTTTGTACCTCTATTAATTGTTACCTGTAAATTGAATATGTGGAATGAAAGCCGACCAGCAGCCTAGCACCCCATGATCAGAGCCGTGTAATGGAGATCGCAGAGTAAATTGCTTTATTCAATACACGATGAGTTTACTTGGCTTCTACCTGGTTATTAATGACAGAAAATCCCCGCCGTGGGTCTATACCAAAAACTGTGGTAGGGGGAGGGGTGGGGGGAGTGAGGGGTGTAGGGAGGGAGTTGAGGGATGGGGGGAGAGGGGGCTGACAGGTGATAGCGCACGACCATCTCCTAAAGCCATCTGCACATCCCTCCCACATTTCAACTATCTTCAAAACTGTGGAAATACATAAGAAACATATAAACAGACAGACAGACAGGCAGACAGACAGACAGGCAGACAGACAGGCAGGCAGACAGACAGGCAGACAGGCAGACAGGCAGACAGGCAGACAGGCAGACCAGCTATTGATTACGTACTTAATTTCTTGATTAGGTAAGAAGAGGTGAAATAAGTCATATGTAATTTGTCTAAGGTTGGATTCATTCATCATTCTGTGTGCAATTAAAGGTAGAATTTCATGAAGGCTGTCGGACCTAAAGTTTCTAAAATCCCTCCCCCTCCCCTCCCCTCCACCCTCTCACCCCTCCCCTCCACCCCTCCACCTCTCTCCCCTCCACCCCTCCCCCCCACCACCCCTCCCCCCCACCACCTCCCCTCCACCCCCTCCACCCCTCCCCCTCCACCCCTCCCCTCCACCCTCTACTCCTCCCCTTCACCCCTCCCTCCACCCCTCCACCCCTCCCCTCACCCCTTGCCTCCACCCCTCCCCCTTCACCCCTCCCATCTCCCCACCCCTCCCCTAAGATCAAGTGCATATAAGGAGGATAGGTAAAAGAGTGTGTGTGTGTGTGTGTGTGTGTGTGTGTGTGTGTGTGTGTGGATATTGTGTGTGTGTGTGTGTGTGTGTGTGTGTGTGTGTGTTGATGGTGTGTGTGGTTGGCGTGAGTATCATAAACATTCCCCAAATAATAACCCATCATCTTTTCAACACCTCTGCTGATCCACTAACCAATTTCGTGGAGTCATTTTATAACACAGATTGAAGGCCTGACTGACTCATATACACACCGATTACAATACCCTCACTTATCTCCTCCCCCCCCCCTTACTCCCCTTCACCCCCTCAGTAGAAGACAGGGAGAGAGCGAGAGAAAGAGAGAGAGAGAGAGAGAGAGAGAGAGCTATCAGAGACTCTTATAGCTTTCCTCATTAGCCAGAACTACAATCAGAATACCATAACTAATCTCCCCAATTGGCTAAACTAAGCAACTAATCCCAATCAAGATTTCAGTTATAACTCGTAATCCCAAGTAGTAGTTTAGGTAAGAAATGACTTGAGTGTGGAGGGAATTATTTGACATTGATGATCTTAAACAAAAAATAAAATAATAAAATGTTGGTTGAGGTGAATGTTAAAAGGTGCCTTGATTTTAGCTCCGTGACATTGGTTGTGTTGTAACCCTGGTGTGATGCCTGGCAGTGTTGACCAGGAGGCGTTCGTAGGTATGTTTCAGATGAGGTTTGATGGTGCAGAAAAAAAAAAAGTCTTTCAGGAGTTTGGTCAGTTTGTTACTCAAGATAGTCAGTTAATTAGTCAGTCGGTCAGGAAAGATTTTCGTAGATTTGCTAAAATAATTTAAAAGAAAAAGCAAAGAGAGAGAGAGAGAGAGAGAGAGAGAGAGAGAGAGAGAGAGAGAGGATATTAAATAGAAAAAGAGAGATGGAAAATATGAAACAGATTAATAGATAAATATAGAGAGGAAGAGAGATAGGTAGAAAGACAAAAACAAAGGGAGAGAAAAAAATGTAAAACTAATAATAATTTGACTGCTGAGACACATTATTCATTTCTTCTTCATCACATCTTCATTTATCCGGGTACACGAACAGGTGATAACGACTTCAAGAATGAATAATAAGTCTTTTTTTATTAGATTTAAGACATAAGCGTTACCATTATGTCTACCCCCAATCTCGGCTACATGAATGAACATAAGGTGGAGAAAATGCGCTTCAGTAGAAAATGGGAAATTAAAAGAAATGGAAAGTTGAAGTTAATGCAAATTGAATTTCTGTGTAGCTGTGTGTGTGTGTGTGTGTGTGTGTGTGTGTGTGTGTGTGTGTGTGTGTGTGTGTGTGTGTGTGTGTGTGTGTGTGTGTGTGTGTTTGTTTTACTTTGCAAGTTAAAAAGTGATGCAAAATTCTTCCAGATTTCGACACAACCTAACTTTCGTGTATCAGGTATTTTAAGGTAGATGTTGTAGTAGTAACTTGTTCCTTGATTGCACACACACACACACACACACACACACACACCATTTGCATATCAAGGAACAGCAGCCCTTCATAGGTGAGGACTGAGGAGGGGGGGGGTGTGGTCATTAATCGAGATAAACTACTACGCCTGGCAGACCCGACAACCGACTAATGCTTCATTTTACTATTGGCGAGGAGTTGTG
The DNA here is from genome assembly GCF_018991925.1 of Homarus americanus. Classification (NCBI taxonomy): domain Eukaryota; kingdom Metazoa; phylum Arthropoda; class Malacostraca; order Decapoda; family Nephropidae; genus Homarus; species Homarus americanus. The sequence continues at coordinate 105,670 of NW_024732667.1, forward strand.
TGTATGTTGGCGAGCCGCTCCGTCCTTCACATTGCCCGCCGCCCACACACCCTTGCCACACCCTCCCAGCCACCCAACACCGCCCCAGCCACCCAACACCCTCCCTGCCACCCAACACCCTCCCTGCCACCCAACACCGCCCCAGCCACCCAACACCGTCCCAGCCACCCAACACCTCCCCCACCCAACACCGTCCCAGCCACCCAAAACCCTCCCTAAGTGTTCTCATATGTCCTCCTAACACTCACCATCTTTCACCTCTCCTCTACCGGATTCCTCGACAGATTTGTAAACGTTTGATATTTCTTTTTCCCCTCTGGACTACGCATGTGAGAGCTTATATGGTATACAGTCTCAGTGTAGTTTTGGTGCCATGTTGACCACCATTACGAGTTTCATAACAATTTGAATAATGAGTTACTTTATGCACCAAGGCAGAACATACCATACAGAAAACCCAGATCAAATAACAATGACCCCAAATGGATAAATAATTATTTAATGAATATTATTGGACAAAGGAAGGCTATAGGTTGGAGAATAAATCGTGATGAAGTTTGCCTCCGAGATTATTATAAGGTATTGGCCAGTAGGGTTAAGACCGAGATAAGAAAAGCAAAGAGGAATAATGAATTGAAGGTAGCAAGGGAGGCGAAGTCAAGCCCCAAGGGGTTCTTCCAAATGTATCAAACTAAAACACGAGACAAGATTGGACCAATACAGTCAGATACCAGCGAGCTAACTGATAACGGCGGAGAAATGAGCAATAATCTGAACAGATACTTTTCAACAGTTTTCACCACCGAAAATTTAAACATGATACCCGAGGCACCGACTCTATACAGAGATAGTGAGGAAAATAGATTAAACGAGATAGTAGCGACTAGTCACGATGTTAATAAACAAATAGACAAACTAAAGCCAAATAAGTCACCAGGTCCCGATGAGATATATACCAGAGTATTAAAGGAATGTAAGGAAGAACTTAGTATGCCCTTAGCAAATTTGTTTAACATGTCATTAAAAACGGATGTAGTGCCAGAATCCTGGAGGATAGCGAATGTAATACCGATTTTCAAGAAGGGAGATAGATCACTATCCTCTAACTACCGTCCAATCAGTTTAACATCAAATGTGGGCAAATTGCTGGAAGCATTAATTTAAAACTCTATTCCAAATCACCTGGAGAAGCACAAGTTGATCAATGATTCCCAACATGGCTTCACAAGTGGACGCTCATGTCTGACAAATCTATTAACACTCTTGTCAACTGTTTTCGAATCAGTGGAAGACGGGCAAGATTATGATGTGGTATATCTTGACTTTAGCAAAGCCTTCTACAGAGTCCCCCACGAAAGACTAATACGAAAAGTAGAGGCTCATGGTATTGGAGGAGATATTTTAAAATGAATTAGGGCGTGGTTACAGCCTGTAACCACGCCCTAATTCATTAGGTACTCCTGAATGTGCTGCTTAAGGATCATACCAAAATTTGATATCTTGATTATAACTTGTTCAAATGGCTTTTAGAAAATGTTCAAATGATTTTTAGAATATTTTAATTACTTTTGCAATGCTAATTACTCGCCACTTATGGGTTTTCGAGGTCATTTCTTGGTGCTTGTGTATTATTCCTGATGTACTTAAATAGTTAGGCACATTAAATTTTAGTTCAGAGAGAAACGTATTTGGTCAAAAATCCTTTAAGGCTATAGACTTACTCAGTATAGGTACTTAAATGTGCTCTTAAGATCTCTTACAACCAAATTTGATATCTGATTATAACTTGTTCAAATGGCTTTAGAAAAACGTTCAAATGATTTCTAGAATATTTTAAATACTTTTGCAACGCTAATTACTGCCACTTATGGGTTTTCGAGGTCATTTTTGTCATCAGTATTATTCTGATACCTAAATAGTTAGCAATAATAAATTTTAGTTCAGAGAGCAAAAGTATTTTGGCCAAAATCCTTTAATGCTATAGACTTACAATTTTCGTCATTTCAAAAAACAGATCTTGTCAAAATTTCAGCATAGGTACCTGAATGTGCTGCTTAAGGATTCAACAAAATTTATCGACAATCTCTGTTCAAATGGCTTAGAAAATGTTCAAATGATTTTTAGAATATCTAACCATTTTAAATGCTAATTACTCAGCCACTTTTTTGAGGCCATTTCAAGTTGTGTATTATTCTGGATGTACTTAAATATTAGGCACATATTCCTTAGTTCAGAGAAAAACGTATTTTTGGCCAAAAACATTTACAATAGACTTACAATTTTTCTTCATTTCACCAAAAATGGATTTTGTTCAAAATTTCAGTATAGGTACTCCTGAATTCGCTACATGATCTGTTAACCAAAATTGATATCTTGATTATAACTCAAAAATGGTTTTAGAAAAACAATCTAAAATGATTTTAGAATATTTTAATAACTTTTAATGCTAATTACTCGCCACTCTGCGGGTTTTCGAGGTCATTTCTGGTGCTTAAAATATTCTGATGACTTAAATAAAGCAAAAATATTTAATTTCAAAGAGAGAAACGTATTTTTAAATAAAAATCTTAAGGCTATAGACTTACAATTTTCTTTCATTTCGGCCAAAAATGGATTTTGTTCAAAACAGCATAGGCAATCCTGAATGTGCTGGAAGCCACAATCATGTAAACCAAAATTTGACATCTTATCATAAACAAATTAAAAGGCTTTAGAAATGTCAAATGATTTTTAGAATATTTTAATTACTTTTGCAAGCTAATTACCGCCACCATGGGTTTTCGAAAGTCATTTCTTCGAAAGCTGTGTATTATTCTGATGACTTAAATAGTTAGCATTAAATTTTAGTTCAGAGAGAAACGTATTTTAACAAAAACTTTTTAAGGCTATAGACACACTTTTCTTCATTTCGGCCAAAAATGGATTTTGTTCAAAATTTCAGGTACTCCTGAATGTGCTGCTTAAGATCTGTTAACCAAATTTGATATCTTGATTATAACTTTGTTAAAAATGGCTTTTAGAAAATGTTCAAATGATTTTTAGAATATTTTAATTACTTTTTGCAATGCTAATTACCTCGCCACTTTGGGCTTTCGAGGTCATTTCTTGCGCTTGTGTATTATTCTGATGTACATAAATAGTTATGCACATTTTACCGATCTTCAGAGAGAAAATTATTTACCAAAAACCTTTAATGCCATAGACTTCACAATTTTACTACATTTCGGCCAAAAATGGATTTGTCCAAAATTTCAGATAGGTATTCTGAATGTGCTGCTATGATCTGTTAACCAAAATTTGATATCTGATTATAACTTGTTCAAATGGCTTTTAGAAAATGTTCAAATGATTTTAGAATATTTTAATTATTTTGTACTAATTATCGCCAATATATGGGTTTTCGAGGTCATTTCCAAAATATTCTCGATGTACAGTGTCAATTAATTGAGAAAATGCTTTTTGGCCAAAATCATTTAAATAGATTTACAATTTATCATCTTTGCCAAAAAATGATTTTGTTAAAATTTCCAGATATAGGCACTCTGAAACAAATGTTAAGGATCTGTTAAACAAAAACAAAGATATCTTGATTATAACTTGTTCAAATTGCTTTTAGAAAAGTTCAAATGATTTAGAATATTTTAATTACTTTGTAATAATTACATCCGCCACTTATGGTTTTTAGAGTCATTTTTGGAAAGCTGTATTATTCTGATGTACTTAAATAGTTAGGCACATTAAATTTTAGTTCAGAAAAAACGTATTTTTGGCCAAAAACCTTTATGCTATAGACACAATTTTCATTTCCAAAAAATTGATTTTGTTCAAATTTCAGTATAGGTACCCTGAATGATGCTAAATGATCTACAACCAAAAATTGATATCTTGATTATAACTTGTTCAAATACTTTTAGAAAATGTTCAAATTATTTTTAAATACTAATACTTTTGCAATGCTAATTACTCGCCACTTTCGTGCCTTCGAAGCCATTTCAGTGCT
>NW_024732668.1:0-11174 GCF_018991925.1 Homarus americanus
CTCAAGTAATTCGCCAGACCTTTGTCAACTGAGGGTCATCTTTGAATGAGTAACAGTTAGTTTGTTTTTGATTACTGTCATTGCGTGAGTAGCGATCACTGGTAACTCAGGGGTATTTATACCCGTGCATCGCCAGGGAGAGCGCCCCGTGACGCTGCTCCAATGTTTCTCCAGGTATTTTTTTGTGTTCCTAGCCATTCAGTTAATTCAGTCAATTGTAGTGAATATCAGTGTTCATCAGTCATCATGCTTTAACAGTTGAATTGTCATTCACCCAGTGTAAGAAGTAATATAACGTTAATATGTCTGTCGTCTAGACAAGGGAGTTTTGTGTGCTCATGCTTCCCAGTCCGCTCCTGTGACGCTGCTCCAATGTTTCTCCAGATCCCATTGTGACTCTTGGATCACTCGACAACTGCCCCGGATGTAGTAGATACCCAGCAGGGATCATATATGAGACGATGGCACCGATGCGGCCTGATTAAGGTGCTTCATTGCTTCGTTGGGCCAGACCCCAGACTCGCCATGTGTCTGGCTACTACCGACCACAACAACGGTCGTGAGCCCCCGTGTTCTACCCTGGGTTACTCCTTGGAAGTATATGTACACAGAGAGGGTTGTAACATGTATGTTAGGGATAATTAGTTGGAAATAATTATCCCATATTGGGTAGTGGATCCCTGTATATGCTAGTGTCAGTATTAACGTGTATGTTGAGGAAAGTAATCTACAATGAGTGCCATGTACTATGTATTGTGAGAAGGGCCAAGGAACTGGTCCTGCTATGCCATGTAATGTAACACCAGTAACGTTGTGTGCAGTAAGAGTGTAAGATCTGAGTAATTACTGTTGATTAAAGAAATAAGAAAACACGAAATAAAAAAATAAGTAAAGAAGAAAGTACTGAGTCTGCAATAAGCCCAGGAGTTGAGCCTGGTAGTTATATGATTAATAATATATCTTTTTCCCTTTGATTTCATATTAATAAATTTGTTTTTAGAGTACTTTAGGTCTATTCATTTCTCCCACAGTATTTTACCTTTATTTCCGTCCAAGTGACTCGATACCAGAATTACAATACCCATGTGCCTAGACCCTCGACCATGCTACCAAAAGAATGTCCATGCTACCAAAAGAATAGGTGACAGAACCGAGTAAGAGTAGGAACTAAGATAAGAGAAGTAAGTAAGATGAGGGTGGTGTAGAGGTGTTGTTGGTGGAAAACACGTGCCCTCACACTATATCCTGGTATAGGGGGGTTTAGCTAGGAAAGAAAGAGAAAGATGTAGCTATAGTAAGAGAGGCTATCTAAAAGGGTGTCATAAAGGGTCTGGCCACTTTCATCCCTTCATTGTGGAGGAAAGGACAGTTGGCATTATTTGAATATTCTTACTAGCTTTCTGAAATTCATACGCTTATTTCACTGCAATTTATCTGTGCACTTGAGTTCATAACTGCCTCCTCTGAAATGTTTCCGTATTCGTGTGTGTGCATGTAAAATGGGAATAAATATATCATGATAACTTATATTTTATTTACACACATAGGTTATAAATAAATAACATACAGTATGCTCTCATGTTTTAATCAGGGTAATCATTTATGGACACCTTGTATATTGTTATGCATGGCGTTGTAGTGGATACTTTCCCCTACAACTGCCACTGCCGTTTGTCGCTGACCAGCCGATCCCTTTTCGAGTTTACTTCCGGCGGACCTCCTATATAAAGCTTCAAGCCTTACCATGGGAAGACCTGGGCGGGATCACTAACTCCATCGCAGTATATATATAAAAAATAAATAAATAAATAAGCAGCACTATATAAATAAACAAATATTAATTCAAAGGTCTGACGACCCAAGGGAGCAAAACAAAGATAAAACACCAATAGGAAAGATGAAGCGATCTGGTTGAGCCCAAATTCTTTCTACTCCTACTGTATTTCAGTTTCACCACTTTTTCTTCAACCCCTAATAATCTTTTTTCACCTCATAACTCATGACTCCGCCATGAATGCCCTTCATTCGCCAGCCAACCTTCGCCGTGATTGGACCTCTCTCCAGACCCTTCTCTGCCAAAGCCAGCCAGCCTGTCCCTAACCGTTGACGACCGGAACGCAAACGACCACCTCACTAACCATCACATATACACCTGGGAAGCTCGTTCCAGACAACGCCCTTTCTGTGCCTCTCCACTGAACAGGGGTGGCTCCTGATCAGAGGCGGCCCTGATTGGGTGCTCTGTAACGGCTTCCTGCAGCGGACTTGGGCCGCGATCCCACTGGTGTTGCTTGCACCATTGGCTGCTTTCCATTTGATCTTCCTTCTTTTTCGTCATGGCCTGGGGACCTGCACCCTAGAGGTGTATTCATCCTTGGGTCCCCCTGTAGCTGTTCACCTCCACCCCAGGAATTTGTGAACAGGAAATGGGGCAGGAGCAGAACCCATCCCTCCGCCGAGCCTTCCTGGGTGACTGTGATCGTGCGGGTCCACCTAGGAAGGGGGTCGTATTCCTTAATCCTCCCCCCCCCTCCTGAATAGGTACACTATAAAGCTCAGTCCTATAAGTGAGCACTTATCAACAATAGGGAAGTAGGTTCCCCTAACGGGGCTTCTGGGAGAGTGACACAGGAACCACTCCACGACCACTCTACCAGCAAGTCAGTCCCCAGTAGGAAGGGGTGAGGTCATAGATGACACAACAATTGATCATGACTAAATATATTCACTAGTATACTACATAAAGCACAAGAACAAAATATACCATACAGAAAAATTAGGTCAAATAAGAATGAGCCAAGGTGGATGACCAGAAAACTTAAACATGACATAGGAATAAAGAAAGGAATATATAAGAAATTAAAGGGAGGGGAGGAGCAGCTCAGAAATAGGTATAATGAACTATCTAGGAATATTAAGAAATATGTAAGGAAAGCAAAGAGAGACTGTGAAATCAAAATAGCAAGAGAATCCAAGGCGAATCCCAAGGGATTTTTCCAGGTATATAGAACAAAGGTCAAGGACAAAGTTGGGCTTTTAAAGTCAGGGAGGGGAGAAGTGATAAATGGCAGCGAAGAAATAAGCAAAGCATTGAACAGCTACTTCTTATCAGTTTTCACAGAAGAAATTTGCGATGAAATTCCAGAGGTGGAACTGATATTTAAGGGAAAGGAAGAAGAGAAATTAAAGAATATCACTATCAGAAAAGAGGATGTTCTTAAGAAGATAAATAAGCTAAAGAAGACAAAATCCCCAGGGCCGGATGAAATTTCCCTCGAGTCTTGAAAGAGTGTAGGGAACAGATTAGCGGACCCCTCGTAAACTTATTTACAAAATCATTAGACACCGGAGTTGTGCCAAACTTGTGGAAACAGGCAAATGTAGTACCTATATTCAAAAAGGGAGACAGAACATCAGCGTCAAATTACCGGCCGATCAGTTTGACGTCAGTAGTGGGGAAATTTCTTGAATCAATTACAGCAGATAGCATCCAACCGCATCTAGAGAAAAGCAAATTAATCTACGACTCTCAACATGGGTTTACGAAGGGAAAATCTTGTCTAACAAATCTGCTGACGTTTTTTATAGTCTTCGAGGTAGTAGATAATGACGAAAATTACGATGTTATTTACTTAGACTTTAGCAAAGCATTTGACAGAGTACTGCATCAGGCTTCTGAGAAAAATTAAGGGTCATGGTTTCGAGGGGAATGTTTTAAATTGGATAAAATCATGGCTCACCGATAGAACGCAGAGGGTCAGCGTAGATGGTGTTAAATCTGAGTGGGGCCGTGTAACCAGTGGGGTTCCCCAGGGGTCAGTACTAGGCCCACTCTTGTTCATAATCTACATAAACGATCTAGACACTGGGATCAGCAGTGACATAAGCAAGTTTGCGGATGACACCAAAATAGGGCGGCAGATTAATTCAGGGCAGGATGCAAATGCATTACAGGAGGATCTAAATAAACTGCAGGGGTGGTCTGAAAAATGGCAAATGAAATTCAACACCAGCAAGTGCAGTGTACTTAATATTGGAAGAACAAATACTGATAATGTATTCAGCCTTAACAACATCAACCTAGAGAAGTCGACTTGTGAAAGAGACCTAGGGGTACTAAGCCCAGACCTATGGCCTAGAAAACAGTGCGTTAATGTTCGAAATAAGGCAAGCAGAGTATTGGGTTTTATATCTAGAAGTGTAAGTAACAAGAGTGCAGAGGTCTAATTGCAACTATATCTTGCACTAGATAGGCCGCACCTCGATTATGCGGTTCAGTTCTGGTGCCCTTATTATAGAATGGATATAAATTCACTAGAGTCGGTGCAGCGAAGAATGACAAAAATGATTCCGGGACTTAGAAACCTTCCATATCAGGATAGGTTAAAAAAACTTAACTTGCATTCCCTAGAAAGACGAAGAGTGCGGGGAGATATGATAGAATTATTTAAGTGGGTGAAAGGAATCAATAAAGGGGATATAGATAAAGTTCTTATAATATCCGAGCAGGATAGGACTCGGAGCAACGGATTCAAGTTGGATAAGTTTAGGTTTAGGAGGGAGATAGGAAGAAACTGGTTCACAAATAGGGTGGTGGACGAGAGGAACAAGCTTAGCAGCTTTGTAGTAAGTGCAGGAACTCTGGAAAGTTTCAAAAGGAGGCTAGATAGATTCATGGATGATAGAGAGTGGTAGTAACTCTCGACAGGAGCTGCCATGCACAGGCCAACCGGCCTATTGCAGACTCCTTATTTTCTTATGTAAGAGGCGGTGGGGAGTGCTGTAATTCCTGTGTTAGGTTGCTCGCCTGGAATAGGTAGGGTGCCTATAACTTTCTTCAAATCGCAACAAGACTGATGTCACGGAGAACGACCAAAGCAAATGACTACGACAACTGGAAACAGGATACGGGTACGCTCCTTCCAGGGAGGCGTATACGAAAAACGCAAGGAGGAACTGGGCATTCTATTATGTGCCCAGTTAAACATCAAATTCGCTGCCTTGATTGAAGCAAAGGACTCATTCATAGTCCTTTACCTGGAAGAAAAGGACGTAGACAACATGCTCTCTGCCGACTCAACAAAGAAATTAAAAGAACAGGATTTTGAAACAGTAATACCACCACAACTACGTGCAAAAAATCCGTAGTTATTAAAAGGGTAGATAGGAACATACTGAACGAAACACCAAGCTACATTGCTAACAATATAGAAGAGAGGAACCCATGGGCTAGAGTTGAGAAGGTGGTGCTAATGCCTGGTGCTCCTACCATGATGAAAGTCAGGTTTGGAGAGATCTCCATGGCTCAAAAAGCCCAAGAGAATGGCCTCTGCATTTCCCACTACCACCTATCAAAACAACAAATTGAGCAGGAGGAATTTTACGCAATAACACCCTGTTGGAACTGCTACAAATACAATCATCTATCAATAAACTGTCCCCAAAAAGATAAGAAGTTCTGCTCCGAATGCACAGCAGAGGGCCACATATTCAGAGAATGTAACAATAAAGATAACCCCAAAGGCCTGAACTGCAATGGGGACCACAGAGCACTAGCAGCACGTTGCACCACAAGGAAAGAAATAATTAGGAAACTGAGAGAAAAGGAAAAGGCAAATAAGAAGATAGAAACAGACCCTAACAAAACATATGCAGCAATTGCAAAGCTGCAAGACACCACCTCCAAAGTCCTGAAGAAAACCAAAGAAAACCCCCTCATGCAACCTACATACCTTAATTTGAGCGAAGGACTACCAGTGGTGGGCACAGCTAAATGAAAAGTTAACTTTACTAACCGCTAATCTGCTAACTAAAAAGTTAACTTCGCTAACACTAAACTGCTAAACAACTAAAAAAATTAACGGAAGCTAACGCTAGCCGCTAGCTATTATTATATGAATTTAGCTTCATTTTTTTGCTCTAAAACCCTTAAAAACAAACCGAGAGAGCTGAAATTTTCATATGTTGTCTTGTAGCTTAGACATAGAGCTTTCCAAAAAGGTATAGCATGCCAAGATCAGATGATGATCAAGGTGTACACAAATAATTAAACGAACAAATGAAATTAAACATTAGTTTACATTCAAGTTTCAACATACACTTTATAATCTTTATTTACTGTAAGAAAAGACAGAAAGTATTAAACGAATCCAAAAACTATAGTAGGCCTACCGTATAGCATAGGTAGCAAATAGCATCATGCCAAGATCAGATGATGATCAACTTATCAAGGTGTACACTGTACACAATTTCACAAATAATTAATTTGCATTCTCATACAACCTATCGGCCTTATTCATTATTCATGTAAATATGCAATACCAACCACATACACATTATACCAGTGCATTTTTATATAATTTATTGTTGGTCTTGGTCATTATACCAGTGCATTTTATATAACTTATTTTTGGTCTTAGTCATGTAAATAAACAGAAAACTCTAAACTTTAATGAAAAGTAAGTTTTTAGAAAATTTTGTTTGGCGCACACCTTGGATGATATCCTGGTTATGAACTTATGCAGTACTTAGCATAACCAAATATATTGACACAAAAAATCCAAATTAAATTAACAAATGAGAAATGAAATTATACATTAGTTTACAATTACATTCTATGATTCTTTCAACGTACACTGACAGTCTTCATTTACTGTAAAAAAAAAGTATTAAACTTTAATAATAAAAAAAACTGTCTTGTCAAGTTTACACGTACTAACACGCAGTCAGCCAAGCGTGCCTGACTGGCTGGCTGTTGGAGACACGCATCGCGGCATCACACGCTTACAACAGACAGGAACAAATATGCATAAATTTTGTTAGCGGACTTAAAGTTAGCGGAAGCTAATTGTCCACTGATGGTTTCCAAAGTTAGAGAAACTCTAATCCGCTAAAGAGAAAGTTAGCTTCGCTAATTAGTGGTTAGCGGAACCGTGCCCACCACTGAGGACTACCATTCACAATACTAACCACTATTATTCATGCACACATCAACAACATTGCAAAGCCAGGGTCCTTTGGAAAAACGATCAGAGAAATGTTTGATGCCAATAATCTGCCGGAGGTGATATTCTCAGACGACGCCCCTTCAACAGAAATATTTAAAATTGTTACCGAGAATAGCCTGGGAATAACTAAACCACAGGAGCAAACAACCAAACTTGTTACATAAGAAAACGTGATGGAAATAGACCCAATCAGCCAACCAGTCACACCACACCACAAATCTTCAGATTCCACAACTCAGCAAACAGAGAAACCACAATCTGCAAAAGCTGACCCAACCAAAGTGAAAACAAGAAAAGAATCCCACACTGGCCATCGTGCCCCCCCCCCATCTTCACCAACCAAAGTGCAGGCAGCAGACCTAGGAGATGAGATTGGTATCAGTCTCTACTCAGTTAACACACCACCTACAATACCAAGTGATAGACTTCTGCACGAAATAAAGGAAGGCACAGTCAAATTTACCTACGAAGATGTCAGTGTGAGGGCGCGGGTTCCCTCTCTGTCTCTACGCCAACCTCATCTTACTTACTTCTCTTAGTCTTACTCTTACTCAGTTCCGTCACCTATTCTTTTGGTAGCATGGACATTCTTTTGGTAGCATGGTCATTCTTTTGGTAGCATGGTCGAGGATCTAGGCACATGGGTATGGTAATTCTGGTATCAAGTCACTTCGATGGAAATAAAGGTAAAATACTGTGGGAGAAAGGAATACACCTAAAGTACTCTAAAAACAAGTTTATTAATATGCAATCAATGGGGAAAGATATTGTATTAATCATATAACTACCAGGCTCACCTCCTAGGCTTATTGCAGACTCAGTACTTACTCAACATACTCGTAAATAATTAAACTAGCATATACAGGGGTCCACTACCCAACATGGGATAATTATTTCCATCTAATTCTCCCTAACATACATGTCACAATAGGGTGTGTCATAGGAGGGAAGATCAGCTAAAACTAATGGCCCATCACTTTTTTGGTAGATTTTAGTGTATATAAACAGAAAATAATTTCAGTTTCAATATTTTGCAACCTTTTGCTAGGTAAATTTTAGCGTGAAATTTATCGAAAATCTAACTTACAGCTGCATTAGTGCATTACAATTAAATAGTGAACATTGCTTTCTGACTTCATTCTTTAACAACCCAACTAACAATATTTTTTTCTGTTTCAGATTCTGATGCATTTATAAGTTGATAATATTTGCGATGGCTGCTTGTGTCAGGACGAGGAACCAAAAATCCAGCCATCTCAGTCACTATCTTGGGTCTGGGAGAGAGCTCCTGAAGTCGGAGTTGCCTACATTGAGAGATGCTTTGAGATACGGTGTTTTAATCAGGCAAATCAGTGAAAAGAACCAAAGAACTTACACAACCAAAGACATTGCCAGTGATATGACCAAAGCTGTCTTGGCACAGTACACTCTGGCTAACGCTCAGTTCAAGCCTCCAGTCATAACAAGTCAGAAGAAGATTAGTGAGAGACTGCTAGCCAGTTGGGAAAAGGCAAGAGATATCTCTCTTGGGAGAGGAAAACTTGCAGTTAAGGACAGCTTTGCCAAGCAACTGGACCAGTTATTTGACATAATTACTTGCAAGTGCCCAATTGTTCTCTGTCCTGAGTTTGGATGCGATCGTGACTGTAAATCCGAGGCCCACATCTCCTGTATTTGCAAGCATGAACTGAAGATTCCTGTGATCGAACTGGCATTTGTCAAAGCACAGAGAGAGAAGACTGGCAGTATAGGGGCTCTCATGATTTCTAGCCAAGATATTCCGGAGTCCAAGGACAGGAGGCTGCCACAGAGAGACAGAAGAGGAGAAGAGGTGCCGAGGAAAAGAGACTTGAGAAGGCCCAGGGTGAGGTAAAAAAGGCCGATGATTGGAGTCAAGCTGATTCAGAGTTTAATGACTTCCCCATGGCTGATCCGAGTGCTGACCAGGAGAATGGTGACTTTGTCCCTAACCCAGAAAATAATGATCCCAAACCTTCCAGGCATAAGATTCGAAATAGGAAAGATATCCCGAGCATAGCTCTGGCCAGCATGCGACACCACACTGGTCTCAGAGAAACCGCAGAGATAGCAACAGCTGCCTGGATTGACGGTGGTTTGATAACACCTGATGATGTTCACCTGGTGATAGATCATAACAAAGTAAGAGAGCTCAGGAGAAACTTGTCAGTAACCTAGAAGAGGAGTTTGATAAGGGGATAAGAGAAAATGGAATCAATTGTTTGTTCTTTGATGGGAGAAGGATGACACTAAAGTGTTCATGAAAGTTGGAGATTCTGACAAGTTGTTCCCTGCCATGGTGAAGGAGGAACACTACTCCTGCTGCAGTGAACCAGGAGGGAAGTATTTGTGGCATTTCACTCCAGAGAAAGATGACATCAGGAAACCAGCTGAGATAGTGGCAGATAACATTGTGAACTGGCTCAGAGAGAGGAACGTAGACCAGACCCTGCAGGCCATTGGAGGGGACAGCACCAACACGAACACAGGGTGGCAAGGGGGGTCATACAGTGGATAGAGCGGAAGATTGGGAAGAAGCTGGTCTGGATTGTTTGTGACCTCCACACCAACGAGTTGCCACTCAGACATCTGACCCAGGAGCTGGATGGCAAGACTCTTTCAAACAACAGATGGTCTGGTCCTCTTGGCAAGATGCTGGACTCTGCCACTGAGTTAGAAATAAATCCAAGCTTTGACAAAAATCACAGTTGACCCTCCACTCGTTGAGCTTGCACATACTGTCATTGACGACCTGAGTACTGACCAGTACTATGGTTACAATGTGGCGTAGCTAGAGTGTGTGCCGCCCGGGGCGGCCCATGAGTTTGCCGCCCCGAGACCCTACAAAAGATACATATTGCACAGTGACTCACTCTTTTATATATATATATATATATATATATATATATATATATATATATATATATATATATATATATATATATATATATATATATATATATTAAATAGTTTGCCTTATTGTTGAACAAAAGCCACCCCGATCAAAGTAGGGGTTTTTTGTCTGGGTGGCTTTTGTCTGGGTGGCTTTTTGTCTGGGGGGCTTTTGTCTGTACCCCAGTGAGGATAGTGTCTTAGTATAAAATCGCAATGCTGTGAAACAAAATCTTAATATTTAATCTCAGTACCGCAGCAAAAGTCACATCAATATTTTTTAACCAATACTTTAATATTTCTTACCTTATAGTATTATGTCTTCCAACGAAGTAAATAACTGGATCGAAAACACAAGAGAACTTAAAAGTCGTCTAGCCTCCCCTCGTCTTGTCATGATGGAGACTTGTGGAGAACTGAAGTGAATTGCTTGTAACTGGTGGATTGGTCGGCTGTACATGAACTGATATGACCCGAGACTGCATGGTTTTGCAGCTACTGGAGACGTTAATTCTTCCCTTTGTATCGGCGGCAAGTTAATCCTCGTCGTGTCTGACCTAACACCTGACCCACACCACATGAGCTCACTGGCGTACTTGTTTGAAGTTGTTTCCTTAATCCTCAACAGGTTACAGGTTGTGTGTGTGGCGGGGGGGGGGGCGCATAGCAAGGGTGTACGTAGCTCATGACGTGGCCGTGATGATGTGGGTCAGGTGTTAGGTCAGACACGACAAGGATTAACTTGCCGCCGATACAAAGGGATGGATTAACGTCTCCAGTAGCTGCAGATATGGGTGATGAGCAGACCCAAATGCCGCCCCCCCAAAAGTGGCAACCGGGGCGGACCGCCCCTCCCGCCCCCCCCTAGCTACGCTAGTGGGTTACATGATTTGCAGTGCCATCAAAACTGGGGTCATGCCTGATAGACTTGCTTACCTGCAGATAGGTCCAGTCTCACATTCTAGGTGGCTCACAACGGCTCTCAGGTTCTGCAGAATTTGGGTCGCTCATCATAAACTGAAAGGAACCAGCTTCACAAACTGAGACTTATTGTCCAATTCATCGTGAGTGTCTACTTGCCAAATTGGTTCAACACCAAGGTCAAGTCATCGTTCTCCGAAGGTCCGAGGCATATTCTCTTTCAGCTTGAGCTCCTGAGGAGTCAGCCAAGGAAGGTTGTTCAGATTGTGGAGCAGACTGTGAGGAGATCTTCCTGGTATGCTCATCCCGAGGCAGTTCTGCAGACAATGCTCTGCA
>NW_024732669.1:0-12880 GCF_018991925.1 Homarus americanus
CTAGATTAGGTTAAGTTTGGTTAGGTCTGGTCTGGTTACATTAGGCATGAAGGTATTCATTTTTATGTATATTTATGATCTACAGGATCGTTTATGGCCAGTCAAAGGCTTCTAGAAAAGACAAATACATAGAAGTTATCACTAATGGCCAATTATCCCTATTTAGTGTAACATACAGTATATATTAGGTGGAGTTCCGCTTTTATTTGTTTGTTTTCGTATTATTTAAGTCATTTATTTGTTAACATTTAGCTTAGAATAAGTAAATATTATACAAAACAAAACATTGAAAAACTCACAAGTGAATTTGTAACATATAATCAAGTCAAGATAATATTACCAATACAACGTGCTGGTCAAGCTCCGAAAGAGTTGTCTGGGGGTCTAGCTAACCTCTGGTCGGGGCTTGACCAGCACGAAAAAAAACAAAAATTTTTTTTACTAAACGTGATTTTGGCAACCTGTGGTTAATAGTCAGCATGCTCGCCTTGCAAGCGAGTGGACCCCTGTTCGATTCCCGGACGGAGTGAAACTATGAGCATTTTTTTTTTACGTCATTTGGCTTTCTATTTACCAGTAAATGGGATTTACGGATCTTATTCTGGAATAATGGTTAGCCAGTGCAGTTGCCGAGTTGTCCGGTCTTCTCGAACTATTCATTGAAACTGGGTCATACAACTCGTTAACTTAGGGTGTGGTTGTGATGTTGGCGACAGATTCTAACACCTTAAACAAATTCACGCCTAGGTTGCTCTAGAGCCGGCCATCCTCGTACACGAAGGGCAACCATTATTGTTACGTGTATAATATTACCGTCACTACCACAACCAGCATTATCACTACTATTGTCATCTTCTCAACTATCATCATTCCTTCCCTCTTCCTCCTCCTCCCTCCATATTTTAATAATTATCGTCTCAATTATTATTATTATCATCATTATTTTTATTATTATTAATACGGTATTATTATTATTATTATTATTATTATTATTATTATTATTATTATTATTATTATTATTATTAACAATACAACATGTGGCTGGAACAACAGTAGAAATTAGATATAAGATAAAAAGTTGTATTAAATTAACAATTATAACACAAACAAGAACCACAGGTACAAGTCGATCAGTTTTTTATCATGAGAGAGAGAGAGAGAGAGAGAGAGAGAGAGAGTCCCTGGCTCACTGTTACGTTATGACAAAGTTGTTGGTAAATATATGGTATGGAAATTGTGTTGATACTCTCTCTCTCTCTCTCTCTCTCTCTCTCTCTCTCTCTCTCTCTCTCTCTGTGTCTCTCTCTCTCACACACACACACCAACCACAAACAAACAACAAATCACAAACAAACAAGCAAGCAACAACACAACACAAACAATAATGACACCACAAAAAACATCATTCTAAAAACAAACAATAAAACAAACAAAAACAATAAAACAAACAAACATACCAACAAACAATAAAACAAACAAACAATCAAACAAACAATAAAACGGTCAAACGAAGAATAAAACAAAACAAACAAACAATAAAACATACAAACAAACAATAAAACAAACATACATAAAAACAATCAAACAAACATAAACCAATAAAAAAAACAGACCCTCTTCAACAAACCACCACCACCAAGGCCTTCACTAACCTACCACCTCCACCACCTCCTACAACACTATTTATAATCCCAAAACTTCCCAAAGGTCACTCCTGCCTCGGTGACCTTTGGGGGTTAACACTGCCCACTGGTCTAGATCTGGCGAGAAAACTGCCCCCACCCAAAGGTCACTTGATGGGTGTCACAAAGCGCCTGCTGGGTGATTTAGGTGAGTCTTCCCCCGCCCTCCCCCATCCCCCCTCTCCAACCCAGGGTCACAGTGTGTAAGGTTAAGGCGTTTGAATTTTAATTTAGTTGATGATGATAAAAAGCAGAGGAGGAGGAGGAGGAGGAGGAGGAGGAGAAAGAGAAGAAGAAGAAGAAGAAGAAGAAGGAGGAGGAGAAGGAGGAGGAGGAGGAGGAGGAGAACAAGAACAAGAAGAACAAGAACAAGAACAAGAAGAACAAGAACAAGAACAAGAAGAACAAGAACAAGAACAAGAAGAAGGCTAGATTACGTTAGGTTACGTTAGGTTAAGTTAGGCTAGATTAGGTTAAGTTTGGTTAGGTCTGGTCTGGTTACATTAGGCATGAAGGTATTCATTTTTATGTATATTTATGATCTACAGGATCGTTTATGGCCAGTCAAAGGCTTCTAGAAAAGACAAATACATAGAAGTTATCACTAATGGCCAATTATCCCTATTTAGTGTAACATACAGTATATATTAGGTGGAGTTCCGCTTTTATTTGTTTGTTTTCGTATTATTTAAGTCATTTATTTGTTAACATTTAGCTTAGAATAAGTAAATATTATACAAAACAAAACATTGAAAAACTCACAAGTGAATTTGTAACATATAATCAAGTCAAGATAATATTACCAATACAACGTGCTGGTCAAGCTCCGAAAGAGTTGTCTGGGGGTCTAGCTAACCTCTGGTCGGGGCTTGACCAGCACGAAAAAAAACAAAAATTTTTTTTACTAAACGTGATTTTGGCAACCTGTGGTTAATAGTCAGCATGCTCGCCTTGCAAGCGAGTGGACCCCTGTTCGATTCCCGGACGGAGTGAAACTATGAGCATTTTTTTTTTACGTCATTTGGCTTTCTATTTACCAGTAAATGGGATTTACGGATCTTATTCTGGAATAATGGTTAGCCAGTGCAGTTGCCGAGTTGTCCGGTCTTCTCGAACTATTCATTGAAACTGGGTCATACAACTCGTTAACTTAGGGTGTGGTTGTGATGTTGGCGACAGATTCTAACACCTTAAACAAATTCACGCCTAGGTTGCTCTAGAGCCGGCCATCCTCGTACACGAAGGGCAACCATTATTGTTACGTGTATAATATTACCGTCACTACCACAACCAGCATTATCACTACTATTGTCATCTTCTCAACTATCATCATTCCTTCCCTCTTCCTCCTCCTCCCTCCATATTTTAATAATTATCGTCTCAATTATTATTATTATCATCATTATTTTTATTATTATTAATACGGTATTATTATTATTATTATTATTATTATTATTATTATTATTATTATTATTATTATTATTATTAACAATACAACATGTGGCTGGAACAACAGTAGAAATTAGATATAAGATAAAAAGTTGTATTAAATTAACAATTATAACACAAACAAGAACCACAGGTACAAGTCGATCAGTTTTTTATCATGAGAGAGTCCCTGGCTCACTGTTACGTTATGACAAAGTTGTTGGCAAATATATGGTATTGTGTTGATACTCTCTCTCTCTCTCTCTCTCTGTGTGTGTCTCTCTCTCTCACACACACACCAACCACAAACAAACAACACATCACAAACAAACAAGCAATCAACAACACAACACAAACAATAATGACACCACAAAAAACATCATTCTAAAAAACAAACAATAAAACAAACAAAAACAATAAAACAAACAAACATACCAACAAACAATAAAACAAACAAACAATCAAACAAACAAACAATAAAACGAACAAACGAAGAATAAAACAAAACAAGCAAACAAACAAACAAACAAACAAACAAACAGTAAAACAAACAAACATACATAAATCAATCACACAAACATAAAAACAATAAAAAAAACAGACCCTCTTCAACAAACCACCACCACCAAGGACTTCACTAACCTACCACCTCCACCACCACCTCCTACAACACTATTTATAATCCCAAAACTTCCCAAAGGTCACTCCTGCTCGGTGACCTTTGGGGGTTAACACTGCCCACTGGTCTAGATCTGGCGAGAAAACTGCCCCACCCAAAGGTCACTTGATGGGTGTCACAAAGCGCCTGCTGGGTGATTTAGGTGAGTCTTCCCCAGCCCTCCCCCATCCCCCCTCTCCAACCCAGGGTCACAGTGTGTAAGGTTAAGGCGTTTGAATTTTAATTTAGTTGATGATGGTATAATGCAGAGGAGGAGGAGGAGGAGGAGGAGGAGGAGGAGGAGGAGGAGGAGGAGAAGAAGAAGAAGAAGAAGAAGAAAAAGAAGAAGAAAAAGAAGAAGAACAACAACAACAGCAACAACAACAACAACAACAACAAGGCTAGATTACGTTAGGTTACGTTAGGTTAGGCTAGATTAGGTTAAGTTAGGTTAGGTCTGGTCAGGTTACATTATGCATGAAGGTATTCATTTATATGTATATTTATGATCTACAGGATCGTTCATGGCCAGTCAAAAGCTTCTAGAAAAGATAAATACATAGAAGTTATCACTAAAGGCCAATTATCCCTATTTAGTGTAACATACAGTATATATTAGGTGGAGTTCCGCTTTTATTTGTTTGTTTTCGTATTATTTAAGTCATTTATTTGTTAACCTTTAGCTTAGAATAAGTAAATATTATAAACAAAACAACTCTAGAGTGAATTTGTAACATATAATCAAGTCAGATAATAATACCAATACCACATGGTCCAAGCTCGAAAGAACTTTTCCGGGGTCTAGCTAACCTCTGGTCAGGGCTTGACCAGCACGAAATAAAAAAAAAAAATTTTTTACTAAACGTGATTTTGGCAGCCTGTGGTGTAATAGTCAGCATGCTCGCCTTGCAAGCGAGTGGACCCCTGTTCGATTCCCGGACAGAGTGAAACTATGAGCATTTTTTTTTTACGTCATTTGGCTTTCTATTTACCAGTAAATGGGAACCTGGATGTTAATCGATTTGCGGATCTTATTCTGGAATAATGGTTAGCCAGTGCAGTTGCCGAGTTGTCCGGTCTTCTCGAACTATTCATTGAAACTGGGACATACAACTCGTTAACTTAGGGTGTGGTTGTGGTGTTGGCGACAGATTCTAACACCTTAAACAAATTCACGCCTAGGTTGCTCTAGAGCCGGCCATCCTCGTACACGAAAGGCAACCATTATTGTTACGTGTATAATATTACCATCACTACCACAACCAGCATTATCACTACTATTGTCATCTTCTCAACTATCATCATTCCTTCCCTCTTCCTCCTCCTGCCTCTATATTTTAATAATTATCGTCTCAATTATTATTATTATCATCATTATTTTTATTATTATTATTACCGTATTATTATTATTATTATTATTAACAATACAACATGTGGCTGGAACAACAGTAGAAATGAGAAATAAGATAAAAAGTTGTATTAAATTAACAATTAAAACACAAACAAGAACCACAGGTACAAGTCGATCAGTTTTTTATCATGAGAGAGAGAGAGAGTCCCTGGCTCACTGTTACGTTATGACAAAGTTGTTGGTAAATATATGGTATGGAAATTGTGTTGATACTCTCTCTCTCACACACACACCAACCACAAACAAACAACACATCACAAACAAACAAGCAAGCAACAACACAACACAAACAATAATGACACCACAAAAAACATCATTCTAAAAAACAAACAATAAAACAAACAAAAACAATAAAACAAACAAACATACCAACAAACAATAAAACAAACAAACAATAAAACGGTCAAACGAAGAATTTAACAAAACAAACAAACAATAAAACATACAAACAAACAATAAAACAAACAAACATACATAAAAACAATCAAACAAACATAAAAACAATAAAAAAAACGGACCCTCTTCAACATACCACCACCACCAAGGACTTCACTAACCTACCACCTCCACCACCACCTCCTACAACACTATTTATAATCCCAAAACTTCCCAAAGGTCACTCCTGCCTCGGTGACCTTTGGGGGTTAACACTGCCCACTGGTCTAGATCTGGCGAGAAAACTGCCCCCACCCAAAGGTCACTTGTTGGGTGTCACAAAGCGCCTGGTGGGTGATTTAGGTGAGTCTTCCCCCGCCCTCCCCCATCCCCCCTCTCCAACCCAGGGTCACAGTGTGTAAGGTTTAGGCGTTTGAATTTTAATTTAGTTGATGATGATATAATGCAGAGGAGGAGGAGGAGGAGGAGGAGGAGAACAAGAACAAGAACAAGAAGAACAAGAACAAGAACAAGAACAAGAAGGCTAGATTACGTTAGGTTACGTTAGGTTAGGTTAGGCTAGATTAGGTTAAGTTAGGTTAGGTCTGGTCAGGTTACATTATGCATGAAGGTATTCATTTATATGTATATTTATGATCTACAGGATCGTTTATGGCCAGTCAAAGGCTTCTAGAAAAGATAAATACATAGAAGTTATCACTAATGGCCAATTATCCCTATTTAGTGTAACATACAGTATATATTAGGTGGAGTTCCGCTTTTATTTGTTTGTTTTCGTATTATTTAAGTCATTTATTTGTTAACATTTAGCTTAGAATAAGTAAATAATATACAAAACAAAACATTGAAAAACTCACAAGTGAATTTGTAACATATAATCAAGTCGAGATAATATTACCAATACCACGTGCTGGTCAAGCTCCGAAAGAGTTGTCCGGGGGTCTAGCTAACCTCTGGTCGGGGCTTGACCAGCACGAAAAAAAAAAAAATTTTTACTAAACGTGATTTTGGCAACCTGTGGTGTAATAGTCAGCATGCTCGCCTTGCATGAGAGTGGACCCCTGTTCGATTCCCGGACGAAGTGAAACTATGAGCATTTATTTTTTTACGACATTTGGCTTTCTATTTACCAGTAAATGGGAACCTAGATGTTAATCGATTTGCGGATCTTATTCTGGAATAATGGTTAGCCAGTGCAGTTGGCGAGTTGTCCGGTCTTCTCGGATTATTCATTGAAACTGGGTCATACAACTCGTTAACTTAGGGTGTGGTTGTGGTGTTGGCGACAGATTCTAACACCTTAAACAAATTCACGCCTAGGTTGCTCTAGAGCCGGCCATCCTCGTACACGAAGGGCAACCATTATTGTTACGTGTATAATATTACCGTCACTACCACAACCAGCATTATCACTACTATTGTCACCTTCTCAACTATCATCATTCCTTCCCTCTTCCTCCTCCTGCCTCTATATTTTAATAATTATCGTCTCAATTATTATTATTATCATCAATATTTTTATTATTATTATTTCCGTATTATTATTATTATTATTATTATTAACAATACAACATGTGGCTGGAACAACAGTAGAAATGAGAAATAAGATAAAAAGTTGTATATAATTAACAATTAAAACACAAACAAGAACCACAGGTACAAGTCGATCAGTTTTTTATCATGAGAGAGAGAGAGAGAGAGAGAGAGAGAGAGAGAGAGAGAGACCCACCGTTAATAAAGGAACCTTGAGCATCACTCCTATACATTACTGACGAAGAAAAAGTAATAATAACTTTTAGAAAATTCAGAGACCCGCAGACCCACGAACACACAAGACCCGAGCCATTTATCACCACACACTGAAGGACCATGACATACCAACCTGGGGGGTCTTGTGTCTGTCTGTCTATTTGATATATTCATCTGTCTAAGTGTATGTCCATTTCATTATATATTTATTCGTGTATTTATCTCTGTCTGTCTGCCTGTTTGGTCGTTTATCAAAATTATCAAACAGCAGGTGGAGTGGGGAGGGAGGGAGGGGGGGAGGGGATGATTCGCAGTTTCGCCACCTAGTCCATTAAGTTAACCTAACATTAAACTAATGTAACCTAACATAACGCAAACCTAACCTAACCTAACCTAACCTAACCAAACCCAACATTAACCTGCCCTATCTTTATAACACTTATCCTAACATTAACCGGATATCATAAAGTTAAGGAGCCATCCCTTGTTTCAACCTAACCAAACCTAACCTAATTAAAACCTAATCTAACCCAATCTAACCCAATTTAACCTAACCTAACCTAACCTAGTCTTCAAGAGATCCCTAACACAACCTAACATCATCATCATCTACTTAATTAATAAAACCTAACTTAACCTTAACTAACCTAACCCTCGGAATTAGTTAGTAAGGGCTGCGTGCTATCTCCAGGACTGCATAATCACCGATCAAAAATTTATAATGAGAAAAGTTATAAGAAACGATGAAGGACTAAAAGTTAATGGTAAAGTAGTATCAAATATTCGATATGCAGATGATACTGGTCTGAACTCGGGATAGTGAAGAGACGGTATTAAACTATGATGAACAAGACTAGTGGCCAAGACGGTGAATAATGTGGCCTAGGGTTAATGCTGTATATAAAGACGGGAATAATGGTTATTTCTAATGTCAAACCAAATCCTAAAAGATGATGACAGGGAACTTAACCCAGCTGTTATAACCTTTAACAATGGTTTAAGATATAAATCTTTAAGGACGTTGGTTTAAACAATAACATTCGAAGGACGATAATTAAAGCTAAAAATCCTCAAGAGGTTAGTTATTGCATCATCCTGAATGGTGGAAACTATTGTGTATTTTGTAAGTAAACATTATGTGTGATGGTCGACCTACGTGCCCCGCCAGCAGGGAAGACAGCAGTAATGTACGACACAGTGGTAGGTAAGAAACATTGTCTTGGGTCGTAAGGTAAGGGCGACGACACCTGCCACAAGTCACACGCCCATCCGAGGACAGGATGTAATGTGTGTGTGTCCGGAGAATGGTGGGCGGGGCGCACACACACGTGTAAGGAGCTTGTAAATGGATCTTTGGCTACGTGTGTGGTGGCCGCCGTGGACACGGGGAAGGGGAGGGAGTGTGGAGACCAGCCGACCTTCACTAATTACGTGAAGAATATATGTGAGAATCTATCGACGTAGTAATAGTCTGTCGGTGGAGTAAGTAAGTAAGTAAGTAAATGTGTGTGTGATCGGCTGGTGTCGTCGGTGCACCCAAGGCACAGTCAGGGGTCTACCATATAACACACTGCCAGTACTGGTAATGAGCAGCGTCTGGCCTTCTCCTCACAGTCATAAAACTCCTTCGCCAGACGTACGGTCGCCTTTGACACACAAAAATGCAATCATTCATTAAAACGTAATTGGCTATAAACTTTTGAGTGTAAAATACCCATTTATTGTGAACTTAACAAATTGGTAAATCAGGTGTGTTTATGTAAGCTTGGGTCAGTGGTGTTAAATTTACTGCTGACTAATTATATTATTTTTAAACCAGTATTTATATATGTTATTATTACAGTTAAAGTTAAGTCGTTATCATATTTAAAGGTCATCATCATCATCGTCATTATCACCATTCATCATCATCATCATGTAAAGGTATTAATAAAAATGAAAAAATACGTAACGTATACCAGAACTAAAAAGTTTGCCGGATATATGAACTAAACCGTCTGCCGGATATATGAACTAAAATATTTGCCGGATATATGAACTAAAACATTTGCCGGGTATATGAACTAAAATATTTGCCGGATATATGAACGAAAACATTTGCCGGATATATGAACTAAAACGTTTGCCGGATATATAAACTAAACCGTCTGCCGGATATATGAACTAAAACATTTGCCGGATATATGAACTAAAACATTTGCCAGATTTCTGAACTAAAACATTTTCCGGATATATGAACTAAAACATTTGCCAGATATATGAACTAAAACATTTGCCGGATATATGAACTAAACCGTCTGCCGGATATATGAATTAAAACATTTGCCGGATATATGAACTAAAACATTTGCCGGATATATGAACTAAAACATTTGCCGAATATATGAACTAAACCGTTTGCCGGAGATATATAAAAAACCCTAACTACAGAACCAGTTAAGTGACGTGCCGTGTTATGGACTCTTCCGGAACTGTGATTACAATAATTATTCTCACACGAGGCAGTGACGTCACGCGGACAATGGCGGAGAACAGCTGACGTCGACTGTTATTACTGTATAACTGTATACGTGTAATACCATTGAGAAGAGAAGAGAAGAGAGAAATCATTAACAACAGGTACCAAACAAAATTCACTAGACCATTACATGTTCCCGCCGCCTATACAGTAGATCAACTTAGGTAATTATCGATTCATATAAACATTGGTGGCCGCTCCTTCACCCGGACTTGTACGGCAATTCATTTGATTTATTTCCCAGTCTGACCAGTGGCTGTCCAGTAGTCTCTTAAAGTATAAACATGCTCAGGATTCAAAGCGTACTTGTATCTGTCCTGTTAAGTGTGCTTGTATCGGTCCTGTTAAATGTACTTGCATTTGTCCTGTTAAGTGTACTTGTATCTGTCCTGTTAAGTGTACTTGAATCTGTCCTGTTAAGTGTACTTGTATCTGTCATCTTAAGTGTACCTGTATCTGTCCTGTTAAGTGTACCTGCATCTGTCCTGTTAAGTGTACCTATATCTACCCTGTTAAGTGTACTTGCATCTGTCCTGTTAAGTGTACTTGTATCTGTCTTGTTAAGTGTACCTGTATCTGTCCTGTTAAGTGTACTTGTATCTGTCCTGTTAAGTGTACTTGCATCTGTTCTGTTAAGTGTACTTGTATCTGTCTTGTTAAGTGTACTAGCATCTGTCCACTTAAGTGTACTTGTATCTGTCTTGTTAAGTGTACCTGTATCTGCCATATTAAGTGTACTTGTATCTGTCTTGTTAAGTGTACCTGTATCTGTCCTGTTAAGTGTACTTGTATCTGTCTTGTTAAGTGTACCTGTATCTGCCATGTTAAGTGTACTTGTATCTGTCTTGTTAAGTGTACCTGTATCTGTCCTGTTAAGTGTACTTGTATCTGTCCTGTTAAGTGTACTTGTATCTGTCTTGTTAAGTGTACCTGTATCTGCCATGTTAAGTGTACTTGTATCTGCCATGTTAAGTGTACTTGTATCTGTCTTGTTAAGTGTACCTGTATCTGCCATGTTAAGTGTACTTGTATCTGTCTTGTTAAGTGTACCTGTATCTGTCCTGTTAAGTGTACTTGTATCTGTCTTGTTAAGTGTACCTGTATCTGCCATGTTAAGTATACTTGTATCTGTCTTGTTAAGTGTACCTGTATCTGTCCTGTTAAGTGTACTTGTATCTGTCCTGTTAAGTGTACCTGTATCTGCCATGTTAAGTGTACTTGTATCTGTCCTGTTAAGTGTACTTGTATCTGTCTTGTTAAGTGTACCTGTATCTGTCCTGTTAAGTGTACTTGTATCTGTCTTGTTAATTGTACCTGTATCTGTCCTGTTAAGTGTACCTGTATGTCTTGTTAAGTGTACCTGTATCTGTCATGTTAAGTGTACTTGTATGTCCTCTTGAGTGTACTTGTATGTCCTGTTAAGTGTACTTGCATCTGCCATGTTAAGTGTACTTGTATCTGTCTTGTTAAGTGTACCTGTATCTGTCCTGTTAAGTGTACTTGTATCTGTCCTGTTAAGTGTACTTGCATCTGTCCTGTTAAGTGTACTTGTATCTGTCTTGTTAAGTGTACTTGCATCTGTCCTGTTAAGTGTACTTGTATCTGTCTTGTTAAGTGTACCTGTATCTGCCATGTTAAGTGTACTTGTATCTGTCTTGTTAAGTGTACCTGTATCTGTCCTGTTAAGTGTACTTGTATCTGTCCTGTTAAGTGTACTTGTATCTGTCTTGTTAAGTGTACCTGTATCTGCCATGTTAAGTGTACTTGTATCTGTCTTGTTAAGTGTACCTGTATCTGCCATGTTAAGTGTACTTGTATCTGTCCTGTTAAGTGTACTTGTATCTGTCTTGTTAAGTGTACCTGTATCTGCCATGTTAAGTGTACCTGTATCTGCCATGTTAAGTGTACCTATATCTGTCTTGTTAAGTGTACCTGTATCTGCCATGTTAAGTGTACTTGTATCTGACCTGTTAAGTGTACTTGTATCTGTCTTGTTAAGTGTACCTGTATCTGTCCTGTAAAGTGTACCTGTATATGTCCTGTTAAGTGTACTTGTATCTGTCCTGTTAAATGTACTTGTATCTGTCCTGTTAAATGTACTTGTATCTGTCCTGTTAAGTGTATTTGTATCTGTCTTGTTAAGTGTACCTATATCTGTCCTGTTAAGTGTACTTGTATCTGTCCTGTTAAGTGTACTTGTATCTGTCTTGTTAAGTGTACTTGTATCTGTCCTCTTAAGTGTACCTGTATCTGTCCTGTTAAGTGTACTTGTATCTGTCCTGTTAAGTGTACTTGTATCTGTCCTGTTAAGTGTACTTGTATCTGTCCTGTTAAGCGTACTTATATCTGTCCTGTTAAGTGTACTTGCATCTGTCCTGTTAAGTGTACCAGTATCTGCCCTGTTAAGTGTACTTGTATCTGTCCTGTTAAATGTACTTGTATCTGCCCTGTTAAGTGTACTTGTATCTGCCCTGTTAAGTGTACTTGTATCTGCCCTGTTAAGTGTACTTATATCTGCCCTGTTAAGTGTACTTGTATCTGTCCTGTTAAGTGTACTTGTATCTGTCCTGTTAAGCGTACTTATATCTGTCCTGTTAAGTGTACTTGCATCTGTCCTGTTAAGTGTACCAGTATCTGCCCTGTTAAGTGTACTTGTATCTGTCCTGTTAAGTGTACTTGTAGCTCTTCCTATGTTTCCGCTGTGAGTGTCCCAGTACCTGTGTGCCTATACCTGTACGCCTATACCTGTAACCTGTGTGCCTATACCTGTACGCCTATACCTGTACCTGTGTGCCTATACCTGTACGCCTATATCTGTACCTGTGTACCTATACCTGTACGCCTATACCTGTACCTGTGTGCCTATACCTGTACGCCTATACCTGTACCTGTGTACCTATACCTGTGTGCCTATACCTGTACGTCTATACCTGTACCTGTGTACCTATACCTGTACGTCTATACCTGTACCTGTGTACCTATACCTGTGTGCCTATACCTGTACGTCTATACCTGTACCTGTGTACCTATACCTGTAC
>NW_024732670.1:0-18014 GCF_018991925.1 Homarus americanus
ACGTGAGGTCCCTCATAACACCATCTGTGAGGTAATTACTACACCACGTGAGGTCCCTCATAACACCATCCGTGAGGGAATTACTACACCACGTGAGGCCCCTCATAACACCATCTGTGAGGGAATTACTACACCACGTGAGGTCCCTCATAACACCATCTGTGAGGGAATTACTACACCACGCCAGGTCCCTCATAACAACATCTGAGGGAACTACTACACCACCCATTACTATTCTGCAGGGCTGCCTCGCACATATGCAGAAGCGATCATGTTGTATGTATTTCTCGTGGATTTCTCCGTCTGTGAGTTTGTTATGGATAAACTATATACACAACAGTAGAGCTGGGTGTTTCATCTTCACAGTGGAGAGAGAGAGAGAGAGAGAGAGAGATCTTCCTTATAACATTCACCAGTCGTTCAGCTGTACAAAAAATATACCAACAGCGGAGTTTACACATGCCTGAACCATAAGCCAAAAGAGATAAGATATTACCGTCTTCCTCTCTCTCTCTTTCTTTCTCAGAAAACATACTGGTAAACTTAATATTCAATGAGAGTCGTATCCCCCACCTCCCCAAAATGTAAACAATGTGGGTATTCCAGTTTATTATTGGTTACCTAACCTAATATAGTCCAACCTAACACAAACTTAACCTAACGCAACCTAACCTAACCTAACCCAACAACCCAAAACAAAAAAACAACGCCAAATCGACACGACTTTGATAATCAACATCCAAATAATATAAACTGGGGAACTGAGGGAGTGTACCTAGCGTGTAAGACTATAAATCATACCAGGCGTCGTGTTGGTGTGTGTTATCGGTATCACTGGGCAGAGAGATGATCTAGGTGAACACACAACTACGGAGCTGGGCTACCCACAACAAGTCGACAGATGGTAGTGTTATGAGTCTCGTGGCTGCTGTTGGTGTTCCCAGTGGATAAATAAGTCTTGCTACCTAAAGTAGGAGCTGCTCTGAGGCCCCTCCACTGTTTCCATGGAATATTGAAGAGGTACAATATCACTGGTTTTTGGTGGTGATGGCATAAGTAATATTCTTAAATGTAATGATGATGATAATATTGAAAATTTTAAAAATAATAATAATAATAACAATAATCTTTTACACACTTTTTCACACATTTTCACACACACACACACACACACACACACTATTGACTGCCATACTCCCTCACACTACTGACTGACACACTCCCGCACACTCCCTCACACTACTGACTGACACACTCCCTCACACTTATGGATATATGACTGGAACAGACATACACTCACAGAGAGATAGCTAGATATACTTACAGACTCTCCATGGTAGACGAGAGAGGGGAGGGGGAGAGAAGAAGGAGGGAGAGAGGGAGGAGGGAGATAGGAAGGGGGAGATAGAGAGGGGGAGATGGGGGGTGGGGCAGGTGATAGTGGATGATTAAAGGAGGCTGGGGGGTGAGAGAAGGCGGGGTGGGGGTGAGGGGTGGAGAGAAAAAGGGAGTGAGGACGTTCAGGTGAGGAGGGGTGGTGAGGGGATGTGGTGAGGAGGGGTGGTGAGGGGATGTGGTGGAGGGAGTGGGGTGAGGAGGGGTAAGAGGGGATGTGTGAGGGGATGTGGGTGGGGAGGGGATGTGGTGGGTGAGGGGATGTGGTGAGGAGATGTGGTGAGGGGTTGTGGTGAGGTGGTGGTGTGGTGAGGTGGTGAGGTGAGGGGATGTGGTGAGGAGGGGTGGTGAGGGGATGTGGTGAGGTGGTGGTGTGGTGAGGTGGTGTGGTGAGGGAGTGTGGTGTGGGATGTGGTAAGGGGAAGACCAGGGGAATGAAGAGAGGAAGAGGGGAAGAAGAGGAGAATGAAGAAGAAGAAGAAGAAGAAGAAGAAGAAGAAGAAGAAGAAGAAGAAGATAGAAACAGGATATAAAAACAAGATGAGAAAGAAGGAAGATGGAGAAGACAAAAAACAATAAACAAAAAACAATATCCGGAAAGACAAAAAAAGAGAATTACTGTATAAACTATAAAATAAAAGCAAAATAAAAGTATACTCTCATTTTTTTATTTGCATTAATCGTCATATTGTATTTAGATTAATCTTCTTATCATCATTTTGTCAGTTCCCATTTGTGTATTTAGAGTAAAGAGAGAGTATTGAGGAGAATTAGTAAGGGTAAGACGCTTAAATGAAGGAGAAAATAAGAAACACAAAAATTATGGCTTAAAAGTTTTTTTCTCTTCCATTTGACTTGTAACTTATTGGAGAGGTGTTGAGTTTCATTGTTTCATTCTTTCTTTCTCTTTTGGTTTCATTCATTGTTTTAGTTTCATTCATTCTCTCTTTTAGTTTCATTCATTCTCTTTCTTTTCGTTCGTTATCCTTACCTCAACGTACTCTGTGTTCATTCTTCAAGAGTACCATTGAGTGCTATTCTACTTTATTATTACCTTTATTCGTGTACTATCATTACTTGAGTACCTCCTCTCTTTTATCTCCCTCCCTCTCTTTACCCTCCTTCTTTCTCTCTCTCGTCTCTCTTTTACTTTCCAAGTCATAATACAAGAAACATTTCCCCCTCATAATCCTCAATCTCTTCTCCTGCATCTTCCACTCTTTTGTTCTTCGTCTTTAACTTTCTTCTTCCTACCTCTTCTCCTTCTATCTCAAACCCCTCTGCACCCGTCTCCCCCTCTCTCTCTCCTATTACCGCTCTTCCTCCTACCTCCTCTTCCGCTTATCACCTCTTGTCATCTCCACATCCCCCTTTTTTCTCCCTCTCATCACCCTCACCTCCCTCTCATCTCTCCACCACCCTCTCATCACCCCACGACCCTCTCATCTCCCCACTTCCCTCTCATCTCCCCACTATAAGGCCTCACATCAACGCACCACATTACCCACCGTTATACCACAACATCGCCGTAACGTTATGCACCCAACAGTCGCCTGAGTATAGCATAAAACTACAACATTGGGGGTGTGGGTGGTGGGGTGGGGGTGGTGTTGGGGGTAGGGGGTGTAGTCCCTCCCTCACCCCCTCACTTGTAGGTTAAGTTTACACACACACACTCACACACACACACACACACACACACACACACACACACACACACACACACACACACACACACACACATCTATAATCACAGTTTAATTAATTAAAAATGATGAGAAAAAAAAGAAAATATTTAGCAGACAAATATTATACTGTATATTATAGCAAAGGGGACCAAAATAAATAGAGCCTTTACCTGAGGTGGTTTTATAATAATCTCTTATAAGCTTATATGTATTGCCAGAAGAAGAAGAAGAAATAAGCAAGAGAAGAAGGAGGTAATGAAGAATTAAAGAAGAAAAAAGACAATAATTAATGAGAAGAAGAAAGAGAAGAAAGACACAATGAAGAATAAGAAATAAAACAAGAGTATAAAAATAAAATAAGAAAAGAATAAAGAGACAACAAAGAATAATAAAGCAGAAAATGAGAATCACGAAAAAGAGAGAATATGAGAAAAACCCACAATCTATAGCAGTCAAAAATACCCTTATATATATACAATGTATATATATATATATATATATATATATATATATATATATATATATATATATATATATATATATATATATATATATATATATATATATATATATATATATATTGTTACGCCGTCTCTTAATTTACTTAAATATCCAAGTTCTAGGCGTAACCAAACAAAAAAAGGAAGTAAATTCAAAGTGAATAAAAATAAATAAAGTAAAACTTTACGAATTTAATTAATTAAATATTAACACAAAGAGCCTCGTAGGCTGTCACAACAAGTTGATTCACCATCGAAACTTTTAGACACAAATGATACTAAACATCGAAACATCAAAAGAATAATAATAAAGCATTGGATTACGTTAACACTGCATAAACATATAAAAACTAACACTGAAATTAACTAACGTGAAACAACACTGAATTACTTAAATGCAAACTAAGCAAATACTGATGGACATAAATAGAGACATAAATAGGTACTCACATAGATATACCACATTGGTGGCGACAGGAACAACACAAATAAATCAAGTATAAGTAACAGGTGACGAGTGTCACTCAAAGGATGTGGACTGTATGACAAGAGGACTGAACTAACTCCGTCAGTTGGTGGGTCCTATACATAAGGTCGGTTCCGCGACCCGCCGGTGGGTCGTTTAACGATGCAGATGGTCGTTAGAGAACAAAGAATGCTAGTTACAATACAAAATGGGTTTGAACAAATAATAACAGTTAAAACCTAAACAGCACAGGGTTAAGGTGACTAGATTATATAATAGTAAATACAACACATCATTACAGGTATAATATGGAACATGGAAGCATGTTATATAAAAAAAAAAAAAAAATACGACACGGTCGTAACAATATATACGGGGATTAGCCCACCCGGGCACAGATCACTGACCCACATCGGGGCCTGGGGTGCGAAAATGTAATAATAATAATAATAATAATAAAGAACCATAAAGAAATACAAAAATTAAAAAAAGACCAAAGGTGAGAAACAATATATGTTGTGTTGTCAATAGTAAGAGAAACATTTGAAACCTGCAATTGTGTGTAAATGAGGCAGAAAGTCAGATCAACAACCTGGGACTTGGTCACAATTTTCGTGATGCCATATGGCAGCAGGGTCTATCATTAGACAACACATTATGCTTACAAAATCTTCTCAGGCGGTAGTACCTCCCTGTTTGGTAACTGCCTACTACCTAGTAAATGGCTAAGTAACATCATATACAGTATAATAATTTTATAAAAAATATATAAAAATACAGCAATCAAATATTAAAGCTATAGCCATTATATTTCCCCAGGACAAATATGTATGTCTGTGTACCACCACCCCAAGCATAATACTCAATAATAAACCAACTTCTATTTCCTCTGTTCTACGACCTAAGAAAATCCCACAGGCCCTAAATCACAACAAAGAAATCCCACTACAATATCACCATCCCATCTACCAGTCTGCATATTTGCCAGCGACGAGGGTGTTAAAATATGCGGAAAATCAAAATTATTGCGTCAGAAGTGTTTTTTTATTTTTGTAGGTGGAAATTTGGTTTTAATTCTAATGGGGCCCTAGCTTTAGTGGGTGCCTTTTATAGTGGGTTCCATTTCTAATGGGGTCTTAGTTCTAATGGGTGCCAGTTCTAGTGGGTCCAAGATCTAAAAGGCCCCAGTTCCACGAGTCCTCTATCCTAGCATGTCCCAAGACGTAATAAGCCTGTCCTAATAGATCCCAGTCTTATTACACCCAAACGCAACCCAGCCTTCTCATAGGCCTACTGTTACTGAGGCCTACTGTTACTGGGGCCTACTGTTACTGGGGCACAAAGTTACTGGGGCCTACTGTTACTGGGGCCTACTGTTACTGGGGCACACTGTTACTGGGGCACACTGTTACTGGGGCCTACTGTTACTGAGGCATACTGTTACTGGAGCATACTGTTACTAGGGCATACTGTTACTGGGGCAGTGTTACTGGTGCATACTGATACTGGGGTATACTGTTACTGGGGCATATTGTTACTGAGGCATACTGTTACTGGGACATACTGTTACTGGAGCATACTGTTCCTGGGGTATACTGTTACTGTGGCATACTGTTACTGGGGCTCACTGATATATATATAAAATATGGTACAGGGGATGAGGGAGAGAGGAAGGGGAGAAAAGGGCGAGTAAGTGGTGAGGGGGAGGGTGAAGAAAAGAGAGAACGTGGGTGAGGGGGGTGAGGGGAGAGTAGGCATGAGAGAGAAAGAAATAAAAAGGGAAAGTAGGTGAAGAAAAGGAGGGAGGTTTTGATGAAGGAAAGGGAAGGTGAGAGAGAGAGGTGACGGTGGTGAAGAGGAGGGCGGAAATGAGGGAGGGTGGGGATTGGGAAGGAGGATGGGAGGGGAGTATGGGAGGGAGGATGGGATGGGAAGATGGGTGTTATCATCACTATGGTTACCCTTTGTGATGTTTATTAGATAGGGGAGAGAGGGATATGGAGGGGGTTTGATATATAGAAAAGGGGGTATGGAAGGGGAAAGAGGGGTAATTAATATATACTAGAGGGGAACGGGAGGGGGAGGGAGGATGAGAGAGGGGAAAACGGGGGAATAGATACATACACAAGAGGGGAGAGGGATGGGAAGGGGGGAAGGGGAAGGGAGGAGGGGAAGGGAGGAGGGGAAGGGAGGAGGGGGGAAAGGAAGGGGGGGTTGAGGCCAGAGGGAGGAACCTTCTATTTGTATTCATTTATTCATGGGTGAGTCACTTGATGAGGCAGCCATAATGCAGAAGATGGCCTGAAGTGTGTGTGTGTGCGTGTGCATCTTGAATTAGGTTTTGCAACTTATAAGGGAGTAATCGCAAATACCATAAATACACACACACACACACACACACACACAGCTATACCTCATAACGTCTTACATCAATAATATAAAACAGCTGTGGTAGGCAACATCGATATTTTTTTCCCATAACAGTTAAGATGAAGTCAGGTTTTGTTTCCCACCAATAGTGAGGCGGGCGCGAGGTTTGCATCAGCCACCACGCAACTTTATAACTCAACCTTAAACTTACGGGAAAACTTACTTCTTCGCGTTGTGGGTTTTGTTGTTGTCTTTCTATCTGTGTAGAGAGAGAGAGAGAGAGATGATCGTTGTCAGGTTTTCTCTTTGTGATGAATATAATAATAGGAACCATGGCGAGTGATTCTTCTCAGTGGTTGTAAACTATGGACTCCTAGGGGATACATGAAGCTACATCAGATACAGTTTAGAAGAGATAAAGGTACAATGGGTGTATACAGAAGATGCCACATGTATTACTATTTATAATCGAAAAATTCATAATTCCCACATTTATGTCATGTCTTTACTGACTAGGTAAATGTTATCCATATTTGCCGCCTCGATATACGATGACGTAAAGCGGGAGCCATTCCTAAAACAGAACTTTGAGCTTTACAGAGGCCATAAGCTGAAAAAATTATATTTACTATTTATTGTTTTTCACTAACATTTATAAGAAGATTCATTACCATTTATGATTTGACATTATTGAAAAACATTAAATATATCCGTCAATGGCCCCTCATTACTTATAAGATTCATAAAACACCTGAGCATCGTCTTTAGTAATGGGTTATAGCAGTGGCGTACCATTAATGAGGCAAGCAGAACACCCACATATATCAGTTATCAAATCAAATATCAAGTAGGATATGGCCTTTCTCTAAATAAGGGTTGTCAAGCTTTCATAAACACCTAATTTCGTAAATTATATCAGTGGCATCTGACAAAAGTATCTATTATAAATCATTAAGTAATGGGTGCAAAGTACTTACGGTGATCTAATTTAGAAATAAAGTCGTTAAAATAAATGACTCGGCATCATGCACAACGCTGGCCCTCTAAGTTCCCAATGATCTTACTGACGACCATTTAAATATTTTTTTATTTATATGATCCGATTATTATTTCAAGTAAAACACAAAACTGAATAACTTTCCCAAGTGAAAAAACTATAACTGAAAGCGGACTGTAGGGTTATTTAGAAATATTAAAAATAATAATGTAGACCAGGTTTGTACCCATTACATTTATGTAAACCTTATTAAAGTCACTCTTATAGAACAAAAACTCTTAGGTAATATAATATCACCGTATAACATAATACTTCATGCTTATTAAGGGAAACAAATATTAAATTTGACTAAAATGGCTCAAATTCCTTATGTTCCAACACAATAAAGTCCATTTTAGCATGTTTTTGAGAGGATGGTTACGTCTTTATGTCCATTGAGGGCATGCGGCTTATCCTTCTGCATGCACTGAGGGACGCTGAGGCTCCTCGACTTTCTTGAGTGAAAACTGTGAAGACTAAAATTAAATCTGTATTATTGAAGACACTATTTAAAAATATATTTTGTTTTCTACTAGGCATGCAATGCATGCCTTGCATTCATTAAGAATACGCCAATAGGTTATAGGTAATTTAGTACATGTCAACTATTGTTATACTGTACCTTTCTATGATAGTTTACCCTCAAGCTATACACGTTTTCTTTGTTAAGTTCTTCGCTCTGTCTCCCGGTAGCGCCACCGTCTCGGTTTAAAGTAGCACACGACACCAATGACCATTTAGATCTGCTTTTTATTTACAATTCTCACATAAACAACTTATGTAAATAACTTTAATAAACGCACAAACAAATTCGAACTAAACTCATTGCCAATCGAGCTAACAAAACAATTACCCAACAACAACAATAACAACAGGGATGACCAGCGTAACAAGCACGTCGAAGTTCACGTCTTTATAAAGCTGAAATTGGTTCAGCTTTTGACAACACCCGGGAGACAAGTTAGTCTACACACACACCTCTCTTCCCTGCTGTAGCTAGTTCTCTCTATCCCTCTACACTAGCCCTGTCTTCCCTGCTGTAGCTAGTTCTCTCTATCCCTCTACACTAGCCTTGTCTTCCCTGCTGTAGCTAGTTCTCTCTATCCCTCTACACTGGCCCTGTCGACGCCAGTTTACAAGGTACACAAACCACAGACTGAATCGAGTGAGGAAATGAATAATGTATTCTGGTCAAGAGAATTTATCTAATACAGATTGTTGGATACTTACTTCTTTGTGGATCAGTGTATCAATTATATATATTTTTATTTCTTAGGCTTTAATCAACACATTTACAGGATTTAGCAGTATAACAAAGTTAGATTCCATTGAGAGACAATTACAATTTACACCCTTGTTTATTCCATGGTGTTTACATTATTTACAATTACTTTTAAGATTCAGTAAAATGATGACTGGAAAACTTCAACTTCGGACAGAATTTTTTTGTGTTGGACATTTAAATTATGTTCACATTAGACAAGACAAGCTGTTTGTTTTAATTTCCAGGATGAGCGAGTCTTCGTACACAGTCACAAAAATCTTATTTCTCGGAACTACAGCGGGCATGGGAGGGTGGTGGGTGGGTGTTAGCTCTGAGTTAATATTTCTTACCACACACACACACACACACACCAATCAAAGGGAAATATATGTAATGAATAACATATAATAAGATATAAAATGTATAAAGAAAATATTGATGTGTATAGTACATACAAACATTTATATAAAGTACATGGATACATATTTACATTTGTACAGTAGAGACAAATATTCATTAATAAATAGTCTCACTGCTTTATATACCACGGGATTACACGGGTGAAGAGACTGTATAAACCAAACTGTTATACTCTCACACCTGACTGTACAAATGACTGTATAAAGTAGAGAGATTTATACAGTTTAACACCTGACTGTATGTATGTATGTATGTATGTATGTATGTATGTATGTATGTATGTATGTATGTATGAAGAACCTGTGGCTGACTAAGTGTGTGTTATAAAGTAGTATGGATGATTAACTGTATGAACTGACTGTACATATAATAATAGACTGTATGATACATAAACATGGTTCATCATGCAGGTGAGGTGACTGTATGACCCAGGACAGATGATTACATGTATGACGGTGTGTGTGTGTGTGTGTGTGTGTGTGTGTGTGTGTGTGTGAGAGAAGGGACCAAATTTTGCAGACATATAGCACTAATTAATTCGACTTTTTCTGAAAACTCTTTGTCTGTAGAACAATGGGTGAGACCTCGGGTGTCGTGAGGGGTGGAGGGTGAAGACGATGATGGTGGTGGGGGAGGGGTGGTGGTGGTGGGGAGGCAGTGGTGGTGGTGGTGAGGAGGCAGTAGTGGTGGTGGTGGTGGAGGGGGTGGTGGTGGGTGGTGGTGGTGGTGGGGGAGGTGGTGGGATGAGGGTGGTGATGGTGGTAGTCGTGGGGATGGTTGGGGACAGGTAGTCAGATGGTCAGGGGATGGTAGTTTGGGGATGCAGAATGATGTGGTAGTCGTAGATGGGACAGATGGTAGTAGTTTGGGATGGTAGTCGTAAGATGGTGGTAGTTTTCCAGATGACAGGGGGATGGTGGTAGTCAGATGCAGAAGTCGGGATGGTGGTAGTCGGGGATGGCTATGGGGGACAGGTAGTCGGGGACAGAAGTCGGTGATGGTGTAGTAGCTCTTGGGGATGGCTGGTGGGGATGGTGGTAGTCGGGGACAGAAGTCGGGGATGGTGGGTAGTCGGGGATGAAGGAGGGGATGGTGTGTAGTCAGATGCAGAATGGGGATGGTGGTAGTCGGGGATGGTTGAGGGGGATGGTGGTAGTCGGAGATGGTAGTCGGGGATGGTGGTAGTCGGGGATGATCGTAGTACTGGGGGATGGTGCTGGAGGTGATAATGAGGGTGATGGTGAGCATAATGAAGGTGATGGTGAGTATAATGGGGGTGGTGATAATGGTGGAGGTGAGCCTAATGATGGTGACCGGTGGTGGATATAATGACAATGTTGGAGATAAAGCTGTTGATGACAATGATGATACGATGAAACATCCCATTCCCATAAACGGACCCTCCTCCAGTTAGTATATATCTCCCAATAGCGGATAGGCTTAAATCCGCTATTGTTACCTGAAATGAAGAACCACCACGAATAAAATCAGCTAGTGAGAGGGTCTTTTTTCCCTTATCTAATTTCCCAAGAAGTCAATCCGCTATTGTTGGCGACTACTGGAGTGTCATAAGAGGGGGGTGGGAGGGGTGGGGGGAGTCTTCTGTGTGTGTGTGTGTGTTTGAGGGGGAGGGGGGTAAGAGTCCCTCACCCCCAATTTTCAGTTCCACTCGTCCAATACCATCTGAGCTACAGGGTGAGCGATGTATGCTATTCAACTGAGTTTTATGCAACCCTCGCGCTTATTGGCTCGTGTGGGAGGGAGGCGTTGTAATTGGCTTCCCTTCCATTACATACCCTAAGCGGCCTTGTGAATAAAGATTTTTTTTGTGTGTGTGAAATAAAGACTTAAACGACATTAAACTATTTTCAAAGAGGTAAATACACTACGACAGGCACATAAATAATACAGTATAGTGTGTTGCAGGGTGTTGTAGTGTGTTGCAGGGTGTTGCAGGGTGTTTTGGTGTGTTGTAGGGTGTTGTGGTGTGTTGAACGGTGTTGTAGTGTGTTGTAGGGTGTTGTGGTGTGTTGCAGGGTGTTATAGTGTGTTGTAGAGTGTTGTTTTGTGTTGCAGGGTGTTGTGGTGTGTTGCAGGGTGTTGTGGTGTGTTGTAGGGTGTTGTGGTGTGTTGTAGGGTGTTGTGGTGTGTTGAACGGTGTTTTGGTGTGTTGTAGGGTGTTGTGGTGTGTTGCAGGGTGTTATAGTGTATTGTAGAGTGTTGTTTTGTGTTGCAGGGTGTTGTGTGTTGCAGGGTGTTGTGGTGTGTTGTAGGGTGTTGTTTTGTGTTCAGGGTGTTGCAGGGTGTTGTAGTGTGTTGTAGGGTGTTGCAGGGTGTTGTGGTGTGTTATAGGGTGTTGTAGTGTGTTGTAGGGTGTTGCAGGGTGTTGTGGCGTGTTGTAGGGTGTTGTGGTGTGTTGTAGGGTGTTGTGGTGTGTTGAACGGTGTTGTGGTGTGTTGTAGGGGCAGTGTGGTGTTGCAGGGTGTTGTGGTGTGTTGTAGGGTGTTGTGGTGTGTTGAACGGTGTTGTAGTGTGTTGTAGGGTGTTGTGGTGTGTTGCAGGGTGTTATAGTGTGTTGTAGAGTGTTGTTTTGTGTTGCAGGGTGTTGTGGTGTGTTGCAGGGTGTTGTGGTGTGTTGTAGGGTGTTGTTTTGTGTTGCAGGGTGTTGTGTGGGGTGTGTTGTAGGTACATAAGTTGTAGGGTGTTGTGGTGTGTCTTAGGTGTTGTGGTGTTGTATGGTGTTATAG
The DNA here is from genome assembly GCF_018991925.1 of Homarus americanus. Taxonomy (NCBI): domain Eukaryota; kingdom Metazoa; phylum Arthropoda; class Malacostraca; order Decapoda; family Nephropidae; genus Homarus; species Homarus americanus. The sequence goes on from NW_024732670.1 coordinate 11,887, forward strand.
TGTGTTGTAGAGTGTTGTTTTGTGTTGCAGGGTGTTGTGGTGTGTTGTAGGGTGTTGTAGGGTGTTGTAGGGCGTTGAACGGTGTTGTGATGTGTTGTAGGGTGTTGTGGTGTGTTATAGAGTGTTGTGGTGTGTTGTGGTACTGCCCAAAAATAAATCCAAAATAACGTCCCAAGAGGAAAGGATCAGATGAGAAATTTTACAAGAGCTAGAACACAGATCCGAGTTAACACTGATAACCTGCCTACCCCCTCCCTCCCCACCTGCCTGCTCACCCTACCTGACCACCTCATCTGCTCACCATACCTGCTCACCTCACCCCACCTGTTCACTCTACCTGACCACCTCATCTGCTCACCCCTCCTGCTCACCCCACCTTCTCATCCCTCCTCCTCACACCACCTGCTCACCTCACCTCACCCCACCTGTTCACTCTACCTGATCACCTCATCTGCTCACCCCTCCTGCTCACCCCACCTTCTCATCCCTCCTCCTCACACCACCTGCTCACCTCATCCCACCCCACCTGTTCACTCCACGACCACCCCATCTGTTTCCACCCCCTTCTGCTCAATCTCTTAATCTCTTCTCTCCTCTCTCATCCTCCTCCCTCACACCACCTGCTCACCTCACCCCACCTGTTCACTCTACCTGACCACCTCATCTGCTCACCCCTCCTGCTCACCCCACCTTCTCATCCCTCCTCCTCACACCACCTGCTCACCTCACCTCACCCCACATGTTCACCCTACCTGACCACCTCATTTGCTCACCCCTCCTGCTCACCCCACCTTCTCATCCCTCCTCCTCACACCACCTGCTCACCTCACCCCACCTGTTCACTCTACCTGACCACCCCACTGCTCACCCCTCCTGCTCACCCCACCTTCTCATCCCTCCTCCTCACACCACCTGCTCACCTCACCCCACCTGTTCACTCTACCTGACCACCTCATTTGCTCACCCCTCCTGCTCACCCCACCTTCTCATCCCTCCTCCTCACACCACCTGCTCACCTCACCCCACCTGTTCACTCTACCTGACCACTTCATTTGCTCACCCCTCCTGCTCACCCCACCTAGCCACTAAGGTATGATACATTAATTGTGGACTCTTTTAAAATATCAATAACACCAATTATACCTTTTATACTGCGGTTTTTTTTATAAAGCTCACGGCTATGGATGGCATTTTCTTGTGACCATTACGATAATTGTAGAGGTTTTTATTTACCTATTCTACCCCACTTCCCCCTTTTTCCCTACCATTACCGTCATCTTGTGCACCATTTAGTCCGCTACTGAGATGTGTTATTATATTTGTATAGTGATTATAGGTCTGCTATGCATATAATGATCACTATATTGTTTACATTGTATTTCAACGTATAAAATAATGACTACAGAAACACGATTACCACACAATACATAAACTCTCAGGCTACCTTACTACCTACACTGCCACCTGAATACCTACACGGCCACCAGAATACCTACACGGTCACCTGAATACATACACGACAACCTGACTACCTACACGGTCACCTGAATACATACACGACAACCTGACTACCTACACGGTCACCTGAATACATACACGACAACCAGAATACATACACGACAACCAAAATACCTACATGGCCATCAGAATACCTACACGGCCACCAGAATACCCACACGGCCACCAGAATACCCACACGGCCACCTGAATCAATGGCCCCTAAACAGATGCTAAATGGCTGGCAACATTTTCCAGCTCAGGTGATGATGAAACACAATGCTAATTAAGATAACCAAAATGATGGGTTACCTGTTAATGTAATCACTACTAACACTGATGCATTATTGTTTATCGTTACCAGAGCAGCCTGCCGCGGGTTAAGAGCTGTGACGTCACGACTAGCTACGGGTTAAGAGCTGTGACGTCACGATTAGTTATATATCGGGGTTTTATGTTGTATTAAATGTAGCAGAGTAGATGAGATGTTTGTTGTGTGTTGAGGTGAATTGTCTTCTCCATGAACTACTCTACTCTAGTTCAGTCTACTTCATTCTACTCTACTCTACTCTACTCTACTCTACTCTAGTTCAGTCTACTTCATTCTACTCTACTCTACTCTACTCTACTCTAGTTCAGTCTACTTCATTCTACTCTACTCTACTCTACTCTACTCTACTCTAGTTCAGTCTACTTCATTCTACTCTACTCTACTCTACTCTACTCTACTCTAGTTCAGTCTACTTCATTCTACTCTACTCTACTCTACTCTACTCTACTCTAGTTCAGTCTATTTCATTCTACTCTACTCTACTCTACTCTACTGTGCTCTTAAGACGAAACTTTAACATCTAAGACGATAAACAAAAATCGTAAGTCAGATGGTCTCTTATTTTTTTTACTTTATATATTTACCTTAAGATATTTCGAGAGGTTTTGGCGACTCTGTGTGTGTGTGTGTGTGTGTGTGTGTGTGTGTGTGTGTGTGTGTGTGTGTGTGTGTGTGCGTGTGTGTGTATGTGTGTGTGTGTGTGTGTGTGTGTGCGTAAGGCGCCTCACTATCATCGGACATTAGAATTTCATCACAAAATATTAAATAAATAATAATCCCACGGTGTAATTCGTTTCCCTTGATATTCCTAAATTAAATATTAAATTAATGAAGCATAAGTCTTATCTAAATATATTCTCATTCTTAATATTAAATACACACACAGTTTTTATATATATATATATATATATATATATATATATATATATATATATATATATATATATATATATATATATATATATATATATATATATATATATATATATCAGTTAGGCAATCAGTCACAGTCAGTCAGTTAGGCAGTCACAGTCAGTTGATCATTAAGGCAGTCACAGTCAGTTGATCATTAAGACATTCACAATCAGTCATAATCAGTTAGATAATTAAATCAATCAAACACAGTCATCCAGTCAGTCAATCCATTAAATAGTCAGTCAGTCAATCAGATAACAGTTAGTCACAGCCAGTCAGTCAATCAGAATCACAACAGAGGAAACTAAAAAAAAAGTTCCTGATTTAGCTGCGTTGTGATGGTGTAGTAATAATGTTCTGGGGTTCACTGTTCGTCACAAAATGTATGGAGTCAACAGAGTTAACCTGTTGCAATTACTAGTAATACAATTATTTATTTATAAACACGTAAATAGAATTACTCGTGCAAATATGTTTATAAATATATATTGTGTCTCTGTGGATATAAACGTGTGTAGTACATGGGTTTGTGTGTGTGTGTGTGTGTGTGTGTGTGCGTCCTATTTGGTCTTTTGGGCGTTCTTTAACCTGTTGGCCATACATACATAGCTAATTGGACTCTTCCTAGACCCTCCACCTCACCCCGGCGCCTTTCATTTAAGCCTTTTTTACTCCCTCTATTCAAGCTTTTTTTGCTCCCTCTATTTAAGCTTTTTTGACTCCCTCCATTTAAGCTTTTTAGAAATAATTTAACGTAATATTATAGACAAAACACACACTTATATTATTCCAAACTATACTTGAAATATTATAAGGCTATCTTATATCTTCTTTAGCAGGGAGAGGGGGCAGCCATCCTCTGGGAATGAGACACCTGCCCCAAGAACTAAGGACAGGCGGTAGTAACCCTCCCCTCCCCGCGTCCTGGAGGAGAGATGCTGCCTCCTACGGTGCCCTCAGACTAGGACACTCCAATATCAAGTGTTTAAGTGTCAAGGGGACCAGGCAGTCATCACACACTGACTGGGGCTCTTGGGTCATCAGGTGGTCATGTGTCAGTCTAGCGTGGCCATTGCGAAATCTGGTCAGGGCATTCGGGTCTACAGTGTGAGCAGGGGTGAATCTCCGTTGTAATCTACTGGAGGTTTTGAGGGGCAGCGGTGGTATCCCAACAACGCTGCCGGGCATTACCTACCTACGACAGTTCTAATACCAAGACGCGACGCAAATTCCTCCCCTTTAGCTTTTAAGAATGCGGTCAGCGTTTTAAAGTCTCCTTAGCCTCTTATTTATGTCGCCTAATCAGCCTTATAAGACTTTCATCTTTACCTTCTAGACTCAGGTCAGCCTTGTAGGTTCCTTCTCCAGTACACCTTCAGGTACTAACCAGGGAACAGTTGGCTCGGTGGTTGGGTGACTGACCGGTTGGCTGGAGGATTGAGTGGCTGGGTGGGTGGGTGGCTGGGTGACTGACTGGGTGGCTGGGTGACTGACTGGGTGGGTGGGTGGGTGACTGACTGGGTGGCTGAAGGATTGAGTGGCTGGGTGGGTGGGTGGCTGACTGGTTGGGAGGCGGTATCTTTCAGGGAATTAGCCAGCCACTTACTCTCCCCAGATTCAAGTTCTGAATCCTTCTTGCGCCGGCTTTCACACTAACCCGATAATACAGTAGTAGCGATAGAGTCTCTGTGTACATTTCAGCGCCATATTGACCACCGACCTTCACACCACCGAGACGCTTCTGGGTATAGTGAAGTTTCCACACCTGTTTCTATGCCATTTTGAACATCATTTTGGGGATGAAATGTAAGTGAGCAACCGAGATCCGTTTTCATAACCACCACGAGGAAAAAAAATGACTTGAGAAGTTTGGAGAATCGAGGGAGTGAGGCGAGGTGTGAGTGGTGGTGGCGGCGGTCTGAAAACTCCCTTTGCATAACAACTTTAACTTGTAGTGGTGGTGAATGGGCTACCCTGCTCTCACTCTGCACAGAATATTTAGACGTATAAAATGTTGTAAAGTAGCTCCTAGTCCCGAACCTACGGCGGAATATTAAAAAAAAAAGTATTCAGAATTGCCACTCCCTCCACTCACTTCCAAAAAAAAAAAAAAAAAAAAATATATATATATATATATATATATATATATATATATATATATATATATATATATATATATATATATATATATATATATATATATATATATATATATATATATATATATATATATATATATAAAAATCACACGGGAAAAGGGGAAACAACAGGCACCTTGGCTCGTCTTTATTCAAGACATCTTTAGTTGCCTCTGAAGATGTCTTGAATAAAACAACTAGAGCCTCCACGTTTCCATTGTGGATCTACATGATATATATATATATATATATATATATATATATATATATATATATATATATATATATATATATATATATATATATATATATATATATATATATATATATATATATATATATATATATATATATATATATATATATATATATATATATATATATATATAACCACAGGAAAGAAAAGTTTAAATTAACAAGTGTAATTCACATCTTCAGGGGTGAGTACAGACTAAAGAGAAATACAAACCAAGGTGTATATATACAGAGGAGGGTGAGACCAGGTCCACAATGGTCAGGTATTGGGTAATGACCCGACTAATCTTTAAATAGCACACAACGGTTGGTGGTCAGGTCAGAGGGTAAGGTGACCCAACTTTCTCACCTGGTTACAAATCAGTGTTGAGAAGGTTAAGAAAACGGATGCATCTTGTTACAGGGGAAAAGTGCTATAGTGTGTGAAAGATTATGACAGTGGTGAGAACAGTAGTAACGGATACAGTGGTCATAGAGGGTGTGACAGATTATTACAGTGGTGAGAACATATTTTCTATTTGTTCTCCGTTACAGTGAAGTGGAAGCTGCCAGAAGAAACAAAGTAATGGTCAATTAAGGTAATAGCAATGAAGGTAATAATACTGTTGACGGCAATAGTTATAGAACAGTAAAAATAGTTAAGAATAGATATTTCAGTTTATTACTACTACTACTACTTTTTTTTTTTTAAACGTGGCCTCCAGCCTCCCCCAATAGCCACACCTTCGCCACCATTTATTTACCTTAATATTAAATATCCTAATACATAAGAAGCTTTCCTATCTGTGTTAAATTAGTTGAGCCGCAGATCTATGCGGCATTCAGTGACTGTAGCCTCATAGTCAATATCTGCAGCAGTTGTCGGAGTAGGGGCAGAAGCTCTCGTTCCCCTGAGGCAAAGCAAAGCCGACTGAAGGAGAGAGAAAGACAGTCGACATCTCATCCAGGCTGTAACATAACTCCTGGGCTGCTGCTTCTGTTCGGAGATCAAC
>NW_024732671.1:0-12774 GCF_018991925.1 Homarus americanus
GTCCCATGAATCGGGGTGTGAAGGCCGGGCACCCCTACAGTGCTGTGAACAGGGGTGTGAGGGCCGGGCACCCCTTCAGTGCCATGAATGGGGGTGTGAGGGCCGGGCACCCCTTCAGTGACATGACCCGGGGCGTCAGGGCCGGGCAACCCTTTAGGTCCATGACCCGGGGTGTGAGGGCCGTGCACCCCTTTAGGTCCATGACCCGGAGTGTGAGGGCCGTGAACCCCCTCAGTGACATGACCCGGGGTGTGAGGGCCGGGCACCCCTTTAGTGACATGACCCGGGGTGTGAGGGCCGGGCACCCCTCAGACACCATGACCCGGGTTTTGAGGGCCCGGGCACCCCTGGTGCCATGAACAGAGGTGTAGGGCCGGGCACCCCTTCAGTGACATGACCCGAGGTGTGAGGCCGGGCACCCGCTTCAGTGTCATGAACGGGGTGTGAGGGCTGAGCAGCCTTCCAGTGACATGACCCGGGGTGTGAAGGCCGGGCACCCCTTCAGTGCCATGAACCGAGGTGTGAGGCCGGGCACCTTCAGTGACATGACCCGGGGTGTGAGGCCAGGCACCCCTTCAGTGAGCATGACCCGGGGTGTGAGGGCGGGCACCCCTTCAGTGTCATGAACCGGGGTGTGAGGGCTGGGCAACCCTCCAGCACCATGACCCGGGATGTGAGGGCCGGGAACCGCTTCAACCCCATGACCCGTAGGGTGAGGGCCGGGCACCCCTTTAGGTCCATGACCCGGGGTGTGAAAGCCGCGCACCCCTTCAGTGCCATGACCCGGGGTGTGAGGGCCGGGCACCCCTTTAGGTCCATGACCCGGGGTGTGAGGGCCGGGCAACCCTTCAGTGCCATGACCCGGGGTGTGAGGGCCGGGCACCCCTTTAGTGCCATGAAACGGGGTGTGAGGGCCAGGCACCCCTACAGAGCTATGAACCAGAGTGTGAGGGCCGGGCACCCCTTCACATGACACAGGGTGTGAGAGCCGGGCACCCCTTAAGAGCTATGACCCGGGGTGTGACGGCCGGGCATTTTTTCAGTGATATGACCCTGGGTGTGTGGGCCGGGCACCCCTTCAATGATATGACCCGGGGGGTGAGGGCCGGGCACTCGTTTAGCTCTATGACCAGGGGTGTGAGGGCCGGGCATACCTTCAGTGCCATGACCCGGGGTGTGAGGGCCGGTCACTCCTTCAGTGCCATGACCCGGGGTGTGAGGGCCGGTCACTCCTTCAGTGCCATGACCCGGGGGTTGAGGGCCGGACAATCGTTTAGCTCTATGACCAGGGGTGTGAGGGCCGGGCATACCTTCAGTGCCATGGCCAGGGGTGTGACGGCCGGGCACCGCTTCAGGGCAATGACCCGGTGTGTTAGGGCCGGGCACCCCTTCAGTGATATGACCCTGGGCGTCACGGCCGGACACCCCTTTAGTGCCATGAGCCGGGGTGTGAGGGCCGGGCACCCCTTAAGTGCAATGAAACGGGGTGGGAGGCCCGGGCACCTATTCAGTGCCATGACCCCAGGGTGGGCCGTGCACACCTTCAGTGACATGACCCGGGGTGTGAGGGCCGGGCACCTTTTCAGTGCCATGACCCGGGGTGTGAGGGCCGGGCACCCTTTCAGTGCCATGAATCGGGGTGTGATGGCCGGTCACCCCTTCAGCTCCATGGCCCGTGGTGTGAGGACCAGGAACCACTTTAACCCCATGACCCAGGGTGTGGGGGCCGGGCACCCATTTAGGTCCATGACCCGGGGTGTGAGGGCCGTGCACCTCTTCAGTGACATGACCCGGGGTATGAGGGGCGGGCACCCCTTTAGTGACATGACCCGGGGTATGAGGGGCGGGCACACCTCCAGCACCATGACCCGGGGTGTGAGGGCCTGTCACTCTTTCAGTGCCATGACCCGGGGTGTGAGGGCTGGGCACTCGTTTAGCTCTATGACCAGGGGTGTGAGGGCCGGGCACCCCTTTAGTGACATGAACAGGGGTGTGAGGGCCGGGCACCCCTTTAGTGACATGACCCGGGGTGTGAGGGCCGGGCACCCCTTCAGGACCATGACTTGGGTGTGAGGACCAGGCACCTTTGTTATCCATAGACAGGGGTGTGACGGCTGGGCATCCTTCCCAGTGCCATGAACAGGGGTGTGAGCCGGGCACCTTAGTGTTTATGTTGGGTGTGAGGCCGGGCACCTTCAGGACCATGACCCGGGGTGAGGTTGGGCACCCAGTGCCATGACCCGGGTTGGCCGAGACCAGGCTCCCTTCCAGTGCCTGACCCTGGGTGTGAGCCAGGCACCCTTTCCAGTATGACCCGGGTGTGGAGTGCCAGGCACCCATACAGTGCTTTGAAAAAGGGTGTGTGGTCCGGGCACCCCTTCACTTGAACCGGGGGGTCAGGGCCGGGCACCCCTCCAGCACCATGACCCGGGGTGTGAGCGCCGGGCACCCCTCCAGCACCATGACCCGGGGTGTGGGGGCAGGGCACCCCTTCAGTACCATGAACAGGGTTGTGAGGGCCGGGCACCCCTTTAGTGACATGACCCGGGGTGTGAGGGCCGGGCACCCCTTCAGGACCATGACCCGGGGTGTGAGGACCGGGCACCCCTTCAGTGTCATGAACCGGGGTGTGACGGCCGGGCATCCCTTCAGTGCCATGAACAGGGGTGTGAGGGCCGGGCACCCCTTTAGTGACATGACCCGGGGTGTGAGGGCCGGGCACCCCTTCAGGACCATGACCCGGGGTGTGAGAACTGGGCACCCCTTCAGTGCCATGACCTGGGTTGTGAGGGGCGGGCTCCCCTTCAGTGCCATGACCCTGGGTGTGAGGGCCGGGCACCCTTTCAGTGCCATGAATAGGGGTGTGAAACCCGGGCACCCCTTCAGCACCATGACCGGGAGTGTGAGGGCCATCACCCCTTTAGTGCCATGACCTGGGGTGTGAGGGCCAGGCACCCCTTTAGGTCCATGACCCGGGGTGTGAGGGCCGTCCACCCTTTCAGTGCCATGACCCGGGGTGTGAGGGCCGGGCACCCCTTCAGTGTCATGAAATGGGGTGTGAGGGCCGGGCACCCTTTCCGTGCGATGAAACGGGGTGTGAAGGCCGGGCACCCCTACAGTGCTGCGAACCGGGGTGTGAGGGCCGGGCACCCCTTCACATGACCCGGGGTGTGAGGCTCGGGCACCCCTTCAGTGCCATGAATCGGGTTGTGAGGGTCGGGCACCTCCTTCAGCACCATGGCCCGGGGTGTCAGGGCCGGGCTCCATTTCAGTGCCATGAATCGGGGTGTGATGGCCGGGCACCCCTACAGTGCTGTGAACCGGGGTGTGAGGGCCGGGCACCCCTTCAGTACCATAAATAGAGGTGTGAGGGCCGGGCACCCCTTCAGTGACACGACCCGGGGTGTGAGGCCCCGGCAGCCCTATAGGTGCATGATCCGGGGTGTAAGGGCCGTAAACCCCTTTAGGTCCATGACCCGGGGTGTGAGGGCCGTGAACCCCTTCAGTGACATGACCCGTGGTGTGAGGGCCGGGCACCCCTTAAGTGCCATGAAACGGGGTGTGAGGCCCGAGCACCCCGACAGAGCTATGAACCCGGGTGTGAGGGCCGGGCACCTATTCAGTGCCATGACCCGGGGTGTGAGGGCCGGGCACCCTTTCAGTGCCATGAATCGGGGTGTGATGCCCGGGCACCACTTCAGCTCCATGACCCGTGGTGTGAGGACCGGGAACCGCTTCAACCCCATGACCCAGGGTGTGAGGGCCGGGCACCCCTACAGTGCTGTGAACCGGGGTGTGAGGGCCGGGCACCCCTGCAGCACCATGACCCGGGGTGTGAGGGCCGGGCACCCCTTCAGTGACATGACCTGGGGTGTGAGGGCCGGGCAACCTTTCAGTGTCATAAACCTGGTTGTGAGGGATGGGCACCCTTTAAGTACCATGAAACGGGGTGTGAGTGCCGGGCACCCCTTCACATGACCCGGGGTGTGAGGGCCGTGCACCCCTCCAGCACCATGACCCGGAGTGTGATGGCCGGGAACCGCTTCAACCCCATGACCCGTGGTGTGAGGGCCGGGCACCCCTTTAGGTCCATGACCCGGGGTGTGTGGGCCGTGTACCCTTTAAGTGCCATGACCCCGGGTGTGAGGGCCGGCACCCCTTCAGTGTCATGAACAGGGATGTGAGGGCCGGGCACCCTTTCAGTGCCATGAATCGGGGTGTGAATGCCGGGCACCCCTTCAGCACCAAGACCCGGGGTGTGAGGGACAGGCACCCCTTCAGTGCCGTGACCCGGGGTGTGAGGGCCGGGCACCCCTTCAGTGACATGACCCGGGGTGTGAGGGCCGGGCACCCCTCCAGCACCATGACCCGGGGTGTGAGGGCCGGGAACCGTTTCAACCCCATGACCCGTGGTGTGAGGGCCGGGCACCCCTTTAGGTCAATGACCCGGGGTGTGAGGGCCATGCACCCTTTCAGTGCCATGACAGGGGTGTGAGGGCCGGGCACCCCTTCAGTGTCATGAAACGGGGTGTGAGAGCCGGTCACCCTTTCAGTGCGATGAAACGGGGTGTGAAGGCAGGGCACCCCTACAGTGCTGCGAACCGGGGTGTGAGGGCCGGGCACCCCTTCACATGACCCGGGGTGTGAGGGCCGTGCACCCCTTTAGGTCCATGACCCGGGGTGTGAGGGCCGTGAACCCCTTCAGTGACATGACCCGAGGTGTGAGGGCCGGGCACCCCTTCAGTGCCATGAATAGGGGTGTGCGGGCAGGGCACCCCTTCAGTGACATGACCCGGGGTGTGAGGGCCGGGCACCCCTTCAGTGTCATGAACCGGGGTGTGAGGACCGGGCACCCTTTCAGTGCCATGAATCGGGGTGTGAAGGCCGGGCACCCCTACAGTGCGGGGTGTAAGGGCCGGGCACACCTTCAGTGCCATGAAACGGGGTGTGAGGGCCGGGCACCTCTACAGAGCTATGAACCAGAGTTTGAGGGCCGGGCACCCCTTCACATGACACGGGGTGTGAGGGCCGGGATCCCCTTCAGAGCTATGAACTGAGTTTGAGGGCTGGGCACCCCTTCACATGACACGGGGGTGTGAGGGCCGATCCCCTTCAGAGCTATGACCCGGGGTGTGAGGGCCGGGCACCTTCAGTGACATGGCCAGGGTATGAGGTGCGGGCACCTCCAGCCCCATGACCCGAGGGGTGAGGGCCGGCCACTGTTTAACCTCTATGACCAGGGGTGTGAGGGCCGGGCATACCTTCAGTGCCATGGCCAGGGTGTGACGGTTGGGCACCGCTTCCTTGAAAAGAAGGACCCGGGGTGAGAGCCGGGCACCTTAGGGTCCATGACCCGGGGTGTAGTGGCCGTGCACCCCATCAGTGACATAACCCTGCGAGGCCGGGCACCTTTCAGTGTCATGAATCGGGGTGTGATGGTCGGGCACCGCGATGAAACGGGGTGTGAAGGCCGGGCACCCCTACAGTGCTGTGAACCGGGTTGTGAGGGCCGGTCACCCCTTCAGTGCCATGAATTGGGGTGTGAGGGCCGGGCACCCCTTCAGTGACATGACCCTGGGCGTCAGGGCCGGGCAACCCTTCAGTGCCATGAGCCGGGATGTGAGGGCCGGGCACCCCTTTAGTGCCATGAAACGGGGTGTGAGGGCCGGGCACACATACAGAGCTATGAACCAGAGTGTGAGGGCCGGGCACCCCTTCACTGACACGGGGTGTGAGGGCCGGGTACCTTTTCAGTGCCATGACCGGGGTATGAGGGCCGGGCACGCCTTCAGAGCTATGACCCGGGGTGTGAGGGCCGGGCATTTTTTCAGTCATATGACCCTGGGTGTGAGGGACGGGCACCCCTTCAATGATATGACCCGGGGGGTGAGGGCCGGGCACTCGTTTAGCTCTATGACCACGGGTGTGAGGGCCTGGCATACCTTCAGTGCAATGACCCGGGGTGTGAGGGCCTGTCCCTCCTTCAGTGCCATGACCCGGGGTGTGAGGGCCGGTCCCTCCTTCAGTGCCATGACCCGGGGGGTGAGGGCTGGGCACTCGTTTAGCTCTATGACCAGGGGTGTGAGGGCCGGGCATACCTTCAGTGCCATGGCCAGGGGTGTGACGGCCGGGCACTGCTTCAGTGCCATGACCCGGGGTGTGAAGGCCGGGTACCCCTTCAGTGACATGACCCAGTGCGTCAGGGCCGGACACCCCTTCAGTGCCATGAGCCGGGGTGTGAGTGCCAGGCACCCCTTCAGCACCATTACCCACAGTGTTAGGGCCGGGCTCGATTTCAGTGCTAAGAATCGGGGTGTGAGGGCCGGTCACCCCATCAGCACCATGACCCGGGGTGAAAGCCGGGAACCCCTTCAGCACCATGACCCTGGGTGAGAGGGCCAGGCACCCCTTCAGTGCCATGACCCGGGGTGTGAGTGCCAGGCACCCATACAGTGCTTTGAAAAAGGGTGTGTGGTCCGGGCACCCCTTCACTTGACCCGGGGTGTCAGGGCCGGGCACCCCTCCAGCACCATGACCCAGGGTGTGAGCGCCGGGCACCCCATAAGTAACATGAGCCGGGGTGTGGGGGCAGGGCACCCCTACAGTGTTATGAACCGGGGTGTGAGGGCCGGGCACCTCTTCACATGACCCGGGGTGTAAGGGCCAGGCACCCCATTAGCACCATGACCCGGGGTGAGAGGGCGGGGCACCCCTTCAGTACCATGACCCTGGGTGTGAGGGCCAGGCAACCCTTCAGTGAAATCACCGGGGGTGTGAGAGCTGGGCACCCCTTCATTGACATAACCCGGGATGATGGCCGGGCACCCTTTCAGTGACATGACCCGGGGTGTGAGGGCCGGGCACCCCTCCAGCACCATGACTCTGGGTGTGAGGGCCGGGAACCCCTTCAGTGTCATGACCCGGGGTGTGCTTGCCGGGCACCCCTCCAGCACCATGACCCGGGGTGTGAGGGCCGGGAACCCCTTCAGTGCCATGACCCGGGGTGTGAGGGCCGGGCACCCCTTCAATGACATGACCTGGGGTTTGAGGGCCGGACACCCTTTCAGTGACATGACCCGGGGTGTGAGGTTCGGGCACACCTCCAGCACCATGAAACGGGGTGTGAGGTTCGGGCACACCTTCAGTGCCATGACCCGGGGTGTGAGGGCCGGGAACCCCTTCAGCACCATGATCCAGGGTGTTAGGGCCGGGCTCGATTTCAGTGCCAAGAACCGGGGTGTGAGGGCCGGGCACCCCAACAGCACCATAACCCGGGGTGTGAGGTTCGGGCACACCTCCAGCACCATGACTCGGGGTGTGAGGTTCCGGCACACCTTCAATGACATGACCCGGGGTGTGAGGGCCGGGCACCCCTTTAGTTACATGACCTATGGTGTTAGGGCCGGGCACCCCTCAGACACCATGACCCGGGGTTTGAGGGTCGGGGACCTTTTCAGTGCCATGAATCGGGGTGTGAAAGCCGAGCATCCCTTCAGCACCATGACCCGGGGTGTGAGGGCCAGGCACCCCTGCAGTGCCATGACCCTGGGTGTGAGGGACGGGCACCCCTCCACCACCATGACCCGGGGTGTGAGGGCCGGGAACCGTTTCAACCCCATGACCCGTGGTGTGAGGGCTGGGCACCCCTTTAGGTCCATGACCTGGGGTGTGAGGGCCGTGCACCCCTTCAGTGCCATGACCCGGGGTGTGAGGGCCGGGCACCCCTTCAGTGTCATGAATCGGGGTGTGATGGCCCGGCACCCTTTCAGTGCCATGAAACGGGGTGTGTGGTCCGGGCACCCCTACAGTGCTGCGAACTGGGGTGTGAGGGCCGGGCACCCCTTCACAGGACCCCGGGTGTGAGGGTCCGGCACCACTTCAGTGAAATGAATCCGGGTGTGAGGGCCGGGCATCCCTTCAGCACCATTACCCAGAGTGTTAGGGCCGGGCTCGATTTCAGTGCCAAGAATCTGGGTGTGAGGGTCGGAAACCCAATCAGCACCATGACCCTGGGTGTGATGGCAGGGAACCACTTCAACCCCATGACCCGGGGTGTGAGGGCCGGGCACCCCTCAGGCACCATGACCCGAGGTGTGAGGGCCAGGCACCCCTTCAGTGCCAGGAATCGGGGTGTGAAAGCCGGGCACCCCTTCAATGCCATAACCCTTGGTGTTTGGGCCGGGCACCCCTTCAGTGACATGAACCGGGGTGTGAGGGCCGGGCACCCCTCTAGCACCATGACCCGGGGTGTAAGAGCCTGGGAACCTTAACCCCATGATCCGTGGTGTGAGGGCTGGGCACCTTAGTCCATGACCTGGGGTGAGGGCCAGGCACCTTAAGTGCCATGACCCGGGGTATGAGGTCCGGGAACCGTTTCAACCCCATGACCTGTGGTGTGAGGGCTGGGCACCCCTTTAAGTCCATGGCCTGGGGTGTGAGGGCCGTGCACCCCTTCAGTGCCATGACCCGGGGTGTGAGGGCCGGACACCCCTTCAGTGTCATGAATCGGGGTGTGAGGGCCCGGCACCCTTTCAGTGCCATGAAAAGGGGTGTGAGGTCCGGGCACCCCTACAGTGCTGCGAACTGGGGTGTGAGGTCCGGGCACCCCTTCACATGACCCGGGGTGTGAGGGTCTGGCACCACTTCAGTGAAATAAATCGGGGTGTGAGGGCCGGGCACCCCTTCAGCACCATTACCCAGAGTGTTAGGGCCGGGCTCGATTTCAGTGCCAAGAATCGGGGTGTGAGGGCCGGGAACCCCATCAGCACCATGGCCCTGGGTGTGATGGCAGGGAACCACTTCAACCCCATGACCCGGGGTGTGAGGGCCGGGCACCCCTCAGGCACCATGACCCGAGGTGTGAGGGCCGGGCACCCCTTCAGTGCCAGGAATCGGGGTGTGAAAGCCGAGAACCCCTTCAGCACCATGACCCGGGGTGTGAGGGCCAGGCACCCCTTCAGTGCCATGACCCGGGGTGTGAGGGCCGGGCACCCCTTCAGTGACATGAACCGGGGTGTGAGGGCCGGGCACCCCTCCAGCACCCTGACCCGGGGTTTATTAGCCGGGAACCGCTTCAACCCCATGATCCGTAGTGTGAGGGTCGGACACCCCTTTAGGTCCATGACCCGGGGTGTGAGGGCCGTGCACCCTTTAAGTGCCATGACCCTGGGTGTGAGGGAAGGGGACCCTTTCAGTGCCATGAATTGGGGTGTGAAAGCCGGGCACCCCTTCAGCACCATGACCCGGGGTGTGAGGGCCAGGCACCCCTTCAGTGCCGTGACCCGGGGTGTGAGGGCCGGGCACCCCTTCAGTGACATGAACCGGGGTGTGAGGGCCGGGCACCTCAGCACCATGACCTGCAGGTCAGGCACCCCTCCAGCACCATGCGACCCGGGTGAGTGCCGGGAACCGCTGGCTAACCCCATGATCCGGGTGGTGAGGGCTGGCACCCCTTTAGGTCCATGTCCGGGGTGAGGCTGTGCACCTTTCAGTGCTATGACCAAAAGAGGGCCGGGCACCTCCAGTGTCATGGTGACGGCCGGGCACCCTTTCAGTGCGTTGAAACGGGGTGTGAAGGCCGGGCACCCCTACAGTGCTGTGAACCGGGGTGTGAGGGCCGTGCACCCCTTCAGTGCCATGAATAGGGGTGTGAGGGCCGGGCACCCCTTCAGTGACATGACCAGGGCGTCAGAGCCGGGCAACCCTTTAGGTCCATAACCCGGGGTGTGAGGGCCGTGAACCCCTTCAGTGATATGACCCGGGGTGTGAGGGCGGGTCACCCCATTAGTGACATGTCCCAGGGTGTGAGGGCCAGGCACCCCTCCAGCACCATGACCCGGAGTGTGAGGGCCGGGCACCCCTTCAGTGTCATGAACCCGGGTGTGAGGGCCGGGCACCCTTTCAGTGACATGAATCGCGGTGTGAAGGCCGGGCACCCCTACAGTGCTATGAACCGGGGTGTGAGGGCCGGTCACCCCTTCAGTGCCATGAATAGGGGTGTGAGGGCCGGGCACCCCTTCAGTGACATGACCCTGGGCGTCAGGGCCAGGCAACCCTTCAGTGCCATGAGCCGGGATGTGAGTGCCGGGCACCCCTTTAGTGCCATGAAACGGGGTGTGAGGGCCGGGCACCCCTACAGAGCTATGAACCAGAGTGTGAGGGCCGGGCACCCCTTCACATGACACGGGGTGTGAGGGCCGGGCACCTTTTCAGTGCCATGACCCGGGGTATGAGGGCTGGGCACGCCTTCAGAGCTATAACCCTGGGTGTGAGGGCCGGGCATTTTTTCAGTGATATGACCCTGGGTGTGAGGGACGGGCACCCCTTCAATGATATGACCCGGGGCGTGAGGGCCGGGCACTCGTTTAGCTCTATGACCACGGGTGTGAGGAACGGGCATACCTTCAGTGCCATGACCCGGGATGTGAGGGCCGGTCACTCGTTCAGTGCCATGACCCGGGGTGTGAGGGCCGGTCCCTCCTTCAGTGCCATGACCCGGGGGGTGAGGGCCGGGCACTCGTTTAGCTCTATGACCAGGGGTGTGAGGGCCGGGCATACCTTCAGTGCCATGGCCAGTGGTGTGACGGCCGGGCACCGCTTCAGTGCCATGACCCGGGGTGTGTGGGCCGGGCACCCCTTCAGTGACATGACCCAGGGCGTCAGGGCAGGACACCCCTTCAGTGCCATGAGCCGGGGTGTGAGGGCCGGGCACCCCTTAAGTGCCAAGAAACGGGGTGGGAGGCCCGGGCACCCCGACAGAGCTATGAACCGGGGTGTGAGGGCCGAGCACCTATTCAGTGCCATGACCCGGGGTGTGAGGGCCGGGCACCCTTTCAGTGCCATGAATCGGGGTGTGATGGCCGGGCACCCTTTCAGCTCCATGACCCGTGGTGTGAGGACCGGGAACCGCTTCAACCCCATTACCCGGGGTGTGAGGGCCGGGCACCCCTTTAGGTCCATGACCCTGGGTGTGAGGGCCGTGCACCCCTTTAGGTCCACTTCCCGGGGTGTGAGGGCCGTGAACCCCTTCAGTGACATGACCCGGGGTGTGAGGGCCGGGCACCCTTTCAGTGCCATGAATCGGGTTGTGATGGCCGGGCACCCCTTCAGCTCCATGACCCGTGGTGTGAGGACCAGGAACCGCTTCAACCCCATGACCCAGGGTGTGAGGTCCGGGCACCCCTTTAGGTCCATGACCCTGGGTGTGAGGGCCATGCACCTTTTCTGTGACATGACCCGGGGTGTGAGGGCCGGGCACCCCTTTAGTGACATGACCCGGGGTATGAGGGGCGGGCACCCCTCCAGCACCATGACCCGGGTGTGAGGGCCTGTCACTCCTTCAGTGCCATGACCCGTGGTGTGAGGGCTGGGCACTCGTTTAGCTCTATGACTAGGGGTGTGAGGGCCGGGCACCCCTTCAGTGACATGACCCGGGGTGTGAAGGCCGGGCACCCCTGCAGCACCTTGACCCGGAGTGTGAGGGCCGGGCACCCCTTCAGTGTCATGAACCGGGGTGTGACGGCCGGGCTCCCCTTCAGTGCCATGACCCGGGGTGTGAGGGCCGGGCAACCTTTCAGTGTCATTAACCAGGTTGTGAGGGATGGGCACCCTTAAATGCCATGAAACGGGGTGTGAGTGCCGGGCACCCATAAAGTGCATTGAAAAAGGGTGTGTGGTCCGGGCACCCCTTCACTTGACCCGGGGTGTCAGGGCCGGGCACCCCTCCAGCACCATGACCCGGGGTGTGAGCGCCGGGCACCCCATAAGTGACATGAGCCGGTGTGTGGGGGCAGGGCACCCCTACAGTGTTATGAACCGGGGTGTGAGGGCCGGGCACCTCTTCACATGACACGGGGTGTAAGGGCAAGGCACCCCATTAGCACCATGACCCGGGGTGTGAGGGCGGGGCACCCCTTCAGTACCATGACCCGGGGTGTGAGGGCCGGGAACCGCTTCAACCCCATGATCAGTGGTGTGAGGGCCGGGCACCCCTTTAGGTCCATGACCCGGGGTGTGAGGGCCGCGCACCCCTTCAGTGCCATGACCCGGGGTGTGAGGGCCGGGCACCCCTTTAGGTCCATGACCCGGGGTGTGAGGGCCGGGCAACCCTTCAGTGCCATGACTCGGGGGTTGAGGGCCGGGCACTCGCTTAGCTCTATGACCAGGGGTGTTAGGGCCGGGCATACCTTCAGTGCCATGGCCAGGGGTGTGACGGCCGGGCACCGCTTCAGTGCCATGACCCAGGGTGTTTGGGCCGGGCAACCCGTCAGTGACATGACCCAGGGCGTCAGGGCCGGACACCCCTTCAGTGCCATGAGCCGGGGTGTGAGGGCCAGGCGCCCCTTAAGTGCCATGAAACGGGGTGGGATGCCCGGGCACCCCGACAGAGCTATGAACCAGGGTGTGAGGGCCGAGCACCTATTCAGTGCCATGACCCGGGGTGTGAGGGCCGGGCACCCTTTCAGTGCCATGAATCGGGGTGTGATGGCCGGGCACCCCTTCAGCTCCATGACCCGTGGTGTGAGGACCGGGAACCGCTTCAACCCCATTACCCGGGGTGTGAGGGCCGAGCACACCTTTAGGTCCATGACCCTGGGTGTGAGGCCCGTGCACCCCTTCAGTGACATGACCCGGGGTATGAGGGCCGGGCACGCCTTCAGAGTTATGACCCGGGGTGTGAGGGCCGGGCATTTTTTCAGTGATATGACCCGGGGTGTAAGGGCCGAGCACCCCTTCAATGGTATATGACGGGGGGTGAGGCCGGGCACTACGTTT
>NW_024732672.1:0-11228 GCF_018991925.1 Homarus americanus
TGTAACAAAGTCCCATGATCGAGTATAACAAAGTCCCCTCATCGAATATAACAAAGTCTCCTGATCGAGTATAACAAAGTTCCCTGATCGAGTAAAACAAAGACCCCTGATCGTGTATATCAAAGGCCCCTGATTGAGTATAACAAAGGCCCCTGATCGAGTTTAACAAAAGCCCCTTATCGAGTATAACAAAGTCCCCTGGTCGAGTATAACAAAGGCCCCTGATCGAATATAACAAAGGCGCCTGAACGAGTATAACAAAGTCCCCTGATCGAGTATAACAAAGTTCCCTGAACGAGTATAACAAAGCCCCTGGATCGAATATAACAAAGTCCCCCTGATCGAGAATAACAAAGTCCCCTGATCGAGTATATAACAAAGCCCCTGATCAAGTATAACAAAGGCCCTGGATCGAGTATAACAAAGACCCCTGGTCGAGTATAACAAAGGCCCCTGATCGAGTATAACAAAGGCCCCTGATCGAGTATAACAAAGTCCGGTGATCGAGTATAACAATGTCCCCTCATCGAATATAACAATGTCCCCTCATCGAATATAACAAAGTCCCCTGATCGAGTATAACAAAGTCCCCTAATCGAGTAGAGCAAAGTCCCCTCATCGAGTGTAACAAAGTCCCCTGATCGAGTATAACAAAGTCCCCTGATCGTGTATAACAAACTTCCCTGATCGAGTATAACAAAGCCCCTGGATCGAATATAACAAAGTCCCCTGATCGAATATAACAAAGTTCCCTGATCGAGTATAACAGAGGCCCCTGATCGAATATAACAAAGGCCCCTGATCGAGTATAACAAAGTCCCCTAATCGAGTAGAGCAAAGCAACCTCATCGAGTATAACAAAGGCCCCTCATCGAGTGTAACAAAGTCCCATGATCGAGTATAACCAAGTCCCCTCATAGAATATAACAATGTCCCCTGATCGAGTATAACAAAGTTCCCTGATCGAGTATAACAAAGGCCCCTGATCGAGTATAACAAAGGCCCATGATCGAGTATAACAAAGTCCCATGATCGAGTATAACAAAGTCCCCTTGTCGAGTATAACAAAGGCCCCTAATCGAATATAACAAAGGCGCCTGAACGAGTATAACAAAGGCCTTTGATCGAGTTTCACAAAGGCCCCTGTTCGAGTATAACAAAGGCCTCTAAAAGAGTATAACAAAGGCCACTTTTCGAGTATAACAAAGTCCTCTGATCGAGTATTACAGAGTCCGCTGATCGAGGATAACAAAGGCCACTTTTCGAGTATAACAAAGGCACCTGATCGAGTATGACAAAGTTCCCTGATCGAGTTTAACAGAGTCCCCTGGTCGAGTGTAACAGACTTCCCTAATCGAGTGTAACAAAGTCCCCTGATCGAGTATAACAAAGTCCCCTGATCGAGAATAACAAAGGCCTCTGATCGAGTTTAACAAAGGCCCCTCATCGACTATAACAAAGTCCCCTGATCGAGTATAACAAAGTCCCCTGATCAAGTATAACAAATTCGACTGATCGAGTATAACAAAGCCCCCTGATCGAGTATAACAAAGGCCCCTGATCGAGTATAACAAAGTCCGATGATCGAGTATAACAAAGTCCCCTGGTCGAGTATAATAAAGGCCCCTAATCGAATATAACAAAGGCGCCTGAACGAGTATAACAAAGGCCCTTGATCGGGTATTTCAAAGTTCCCTGACCGAGTATAACAAAGTCCCCTGATCGAGTATAACAAAGGCCTCTGATCGAGTTAAACAAACTCACCTGATCGAGTATAACAAAGTCCCCTCACCGAGTATAACAAAGTCCCCTGATCGAGTATAACAAAGTCCCCTGATCGAGTATAACAAACTCCCCTGGTCGAGGATAACAAAGTCCCCTGATCGAATATAACATAGACCCCTGATCGAGTATAACAAAGTCCCCTGATCGAGTAGAACAAAGTCCCCTCATCGAGTATAACAAAGGCCCCTCATCGAGTAAAACAAAGTCCCATGATCGAGTATAACAAAGTCCCTCATCGAATATAACAAAGTCTCCTGATCGAGTATAACAAAGTCCCCTGATCGAGTATAACAGAGTCCCCTCATCCAGTATAACAAAGGCCCCTCATCGAGTATAACAAAGTCCCATGATCGAGTATAACAAAGTCCCTCATCGAATATAACAAAGTCTCCTGATCGAGTAACAAAGTCCCTGATCGAGTATAACAGAGTCCCCTCATCCAGTATAACAAAGGCCCCTCATCGAGTATAACAAAGTCCCATGATCGAGTATAACAAAGTCCCCTTATCGAGTACAACAAAGTCTCCCTGATCGAGAATAACAAAGTCCCCTGATCGAGTATAACAAAGCCCCCTGCTCAAGTATAACAAAGGCCCCTGATCGAGTATAACAAAGACTCCTGGTCGATTATAACAAAGTCCCCTGATCGAGTATAACAAAGGCCCTGATCGAGTATAACAAGTCCTGATCCAGGTATAAACCGAAGCCCCACTCAAGTATAACAAAGGCCCCTGATCGAGTATAACAAAGACTCCTGGTCGATTATAACAAAGTCCCCTGATCGAGTATAACAAAGTCTCCTCATCGAGTTTAACAAAGTCCTCTAATCGAGAAAAAAAGCCCTTTGATCGAGTTTAACAAAGGCCCCTGTTCGAGTATAACAAAGGCCTCTAAAAGAGTATAACAAAGGCCACTTTTCGAGTACAACAAAGTCCCCTGATCGAGTATAACAAAGGCCCCTGATCGAGTATAACAAAGTCCCCTGATCGAGTATAACAAAGGCCTCTGATCGAGTTTAAAAAAGGCCCCTCATCGAGTATAACAGACTGCCCTATCGAGTGTAACAAAGTCCCCTGATCGAGTATAACAAAGTCCCCTGATCGAGTATAACAAAGGCCTCTGATCGAGTTTAACAAAGGCCCCTGATCGAGTATAAAAAAGTCCACTAATCGAGTATAACAAAATCCCCTGAACGAGTATAAGAAAGTCCCCTGATCGAGAGTATAACAAAGTCCCCTGATCCGGGGAAGTACCCGGCAGAATACTGATCCGAGTATAACAGGTTCCCTGATCGAAAGATATAACAAGGCCCCTGATCCGAGGTAAACAAAGGCCCTTGATCCAAGGTAGAACAAAGGCCCCTGATCGAGTATAACAAAGTCCAATGATCGAGTATAACAAAGTCCCCTCATCGAATATAACAAAGTCCCCAGATCGAGTATAACAAAGTCCCCTGATCGAGTAGAACAAAGTCCCCTGATCGAGTATAACAAAGGCCCCTCATCGAGTGTAACAAAGTCCCATGATCGAGTATAACAAAGTCCCCTCATCCAAAATAACAAAGTCCCCTGATCGAGTATAACAAAGTTCCCTGATCGAGTATAACAAAGGCCCCTGATCGAGTATAACAAGGGCCCCTGATCGAGTATAACAAAGTTCCATGATCGAGTATAACAAAGTCCCCTCATCGAATATAACAAAGTCACCCTGATCGAGTATAACAAAGTCCCCTGATCGAGTAGAACAAAGGTCCCTGATCGAATATAACAAAGGCGCCTGAACGAGTATAACAAAGGGCCCTGATCGAGTATTTCAAAGTTCCCTGATCGAGTATAACAAAGTCCCCTGATCGAGTATAACAAAGGCCTCTGATCGAGGTTAACAAAGTCCCCTGATCGAGTATAACAAAGTCTCCTCACCGAGTATAACAAAGTCCCCTGATCGAGTATAACAAAGTCACCTGATCGAGTATAACAAACTCCGCTGGTCGAGGAAAACAAAGTCCCCTGATCGAGTATAACAAATGCCCCATGATCGAGTATAACAAAGTCCCATGATCGAGTATAACAAAGTCCCCTCATCGAGATATAACACAGTCCCCTGATCGAGTATAACAAAAGTCCCTTGATCCGGAGTATAGCAAAGTCCCCTCATCGAGTATAACAAAGGCCCTCATCGAGTATAACAAAGTCCCATGATCCGGGAAGTATAACAAAGTCCCTCATCGAATATAACAAAGTCCCTGATCGAGTTTAACAAAAGTCACCTGATCGAGTATAACAAAGTCCCCTCATCGAATAACAAGTCCCTGATCGAGGTATAACAAAGTCCCCTGATCCGAGTAGAACAAGTCCCTCTCAGCGAGGTATAACAAGGCCCCTCATCCCGAGTGTAACAAAGTCCCATGATCGAGTATAACAAAGTCCCCTCATCAGATATAACAAAGGCCCTCATCGAGTATAACAAGTTCTGATGGTAAAACAAGAGACCCTGATCTGGAAATTAACTATATCAAAGGCCCTGATTGAGGTATAACAAGGCCCTGATCGAGTTTAACAAAGCCCTGATCGAGTATAACAAAGTCCCCTGGTCGAGGTATAAGCAAGGCCCCTGATCGTATATAACAAAGGCGCCTCAACGAGTATAACAAAGGCCCCTGATCGAGTATAACAAAGTTCCCTGATCGAGTATAACAAAGCCCCTGGATCGAATATAACAAAGTCCCCATGATCGAGAATAATAAAGTCCCCTGATCGAGTATAACAAACCCCCTGATCAAGTATAACAAAGGCCCCTGATCGAGTATAACAAAGACCCCTGATCGAGTATAACAAAGTCCCATGATCGAGTATAACAAAGGTCCCTCATCGACTGTAACAAAGTCCCATGATCGAGTATAACAAAGTCCCCTCATCGAATATAACAAAGTCCCCTGATCGAATATAACAAAGTTCCCTGATCGAGTATAACAAAGGCCCCTGATCGAGTATAACAAAGGCCCCTGATCGAGTATAACAAAGTCCCCTAATCGAGTTGAGCAAAGCAACCTCATCGAGTATAACAAAGGCCCCTCATCGAGTGTAACAAAGTCCCATGATCGAGTATAACAAAGTCCCCTCATCGAATATAACAATGTCCCCTGATCGAGTATAACAAAGTTCCCTGATCGAGTATAACAAAGGCCCCTGATCGAGTATAACAAAGGCCCCTGATCGAGTATAACAAAGATCCATGATCGAGTATAACAAAGTCCCCTTGTCGAGTATAACAAAGGCCCCTAATCGGATAACAAAGGCGCCTGAACAGAGTATAACAAAGGCCTTTGATCGAGTTTAACAAAGGCCCCTGTTCGAGTATAACAAAGGCCTCTAAAAGAGTATAACAAAGGCCACTTTTCGAGTATAACAAAGTCCCCTGATCGAGTATAACAAAGTCCCATGATCGAGTATAACAAAGTCCCCTTGTCGAGTATAACAAAGGCCCCTAATCGAATATAACAAAGGCGCCTGAACGAGTATTACAGAGTCCGCTGATCGAGGATAACAGAGTCCCCTCATCGAGTATAACAAAGACCACTTTTCGAGTATAACAAAGGCACCTGATCGAGTATGACAAAGTTCCCTGATCGAGTATAACAGAGTCCCCTGGTCGAGTGTAACAGACTGCCCTAATCGAGTGTAACAAAGTCCCCTGATCGAGTATAACAAAGTCCCATGATCGAGTATAACAAAGGCCTCTGATCGAGTTTAACAAAGGCCCCTCATCCAGTATAACAAAGTCCCCTGATCGAGTATAACAAAGTCCCCTGATCGAGTATAACAAATTCGCCTGATCGAGTATAACAAAGCCCCCTGATCGAGTATAACAAAGGCCCCTGATCGAGTATAGAACAGTCCCATGATCGAGTATAACAAAGTCCCCTGGTCGAGTATAACAAAGGCCCCTAATCGAATATAACAAAGGCGTCTGAACGAGTATAACAAATGCCCTTGATCGAGTATTTCAAAGTTCCCTGATCGAGTATAACAAAGTCCCCTGATCGAGTATAACAAAGGCCTCTGATCGAATTTAACAAAGTCCCCTGATCGAGTATAACAAAGTCCCCTCACCGAGTATAACAAAGTCGTCTGATCGAGTATATACAAAAGTCCCTGATCCGGAAGTATAACAAAGGCCTCTGATCCGAGGTTTAACAAGGCCCTGTTAGGTATAAAAATGTCCCTGAACGAGTATAAGAAAGTCCCCTGATCGAGTATAACAAAGGCCCCTGATCGAGTATAACAAAGTCCAATGATCGAGTATAACAAAGTCCCCTCATGGAATATAACAAAGTCCCCAGATCGAGTATAACAAAGTCCCCTGATCGAGTAGAACAAAGTCCCCTGATCGAGTATAACAAAGGCCCCTCATCGAGTGTAACAAAGTCCCATGATCGAGTATAACAAAGTCCCCTCATCCAAAATAACAAAGTCCCCTGATCGAGTATAACAAAGTTCCCTGATCGAGAATAACAAAGGCCCTGATCCGGGGGTAACAAAGGCCCCTGATCGAGTATAACAAAAGGATTTCGCAGGTCGAGTATAACAAAGTCCCTCATCGAATACTGCCGAAATGCCCTGTTCGAGTATAACAAAGTCCCCTGATCCAGGTAGAACAAGTCCCTCATCGGGTATAACGAAGTCCCATTATCCGGGGAAGTATAACAAAGTCCCCTCATCGAATATAATAAAGTCCCTGATCCGAGTATAACAAAGTCCCTGGATCAGGTATGAAGTCCCATGATTGGAAGTATAAGAAAGGTGACCCTGATCAGGTATAACAAAGTCCCTGATTGGGTATAACAAGGGCCTCCATCAGGTTTAACAAAGGCCCCTGATCGAGTATAACAAAGTCCCCTGGTCGAGTATAACAAATGCCCCTGATCGAATATAACAAAGGCGCCTGAACGAGTATAACAAAGGCCCCTGATCGACTATAACAAAGTTCCCTGATCGAGTATAACAAAGCCCCCTGATCGAGTATAACAAAGTACCCCTCATCGAGAATAACAAATTCCCATGATCGAGAATAACAAAGCCCCCTCATCAAGTATAACAAAGGCCCCTGATCGAGTATAACAAAGACCCCTGGTCGAGTATAACAAAGTTCCCTAATCGAGTATAACAAAGGCCCCTGATCGAGTATAAAAAAGGCCCCTGATCGAGTATAACAAGGGCCCCTGATCGAGTATAACAAAGTCTCCTCATCGAGTTCAACAAAGTCCTCTAATCGAGAATAACAAAGGCCTTTGATCGAGTTTAACAAAGGTCCCTGTTCGAGTATAACAAAGGCCTCTAAAAGAGTATAACAAAGGCCACTTTTCGAGTATAACAAAGTCCCCTGATCGAGTATTACAGAGTCCGCTGATCGAGGATAACAGAGTCCACTCATCGAGTATAACAAAGGCCACTCATCGAGAATAACAAAGTCCCATGATCCAGTATAACAAAGTCCCGTTATCGAATATAACAAAGTCCCCTGATCGAATACAGCAAAGTTCCCTGATCGAGTATAACAAAGGCACCTGATCGAGTATGACAAAGTCCCCTCATCGAGTATAACAGATTCCCCTGGTCGAGTATAACAGACTGCCCTAATCGAGTGTAACAAAGTCCCCTGATCGAGTATAACAAAGTCCCCTGATCGAGTATAACAAAGGCCTCTGATCGAGTTTAAAAAAGGCCCCTCATCGAGTATAACAAAGTCCCCCGATCGGGTATAACAAAGTCCCTTGATCGAGTATAACAAATTCCCGTGAACGAGTATAAGAAAGTCCCCTGATCGAGTATAACAAAGTCCCCTGATCGGGTATAACAAAGTTCCCTGATCGAGTATAACAAAGGCTCCTGATCGAGTATAACAAAGGCCCCTGATCGAGTATAACAAAGTCCCATGATCGAGTATAACAAAGTCCCCTCATCAAATATAACAAAGTCCCCTGATCGAGTATATAACAGTCCCTTGATCGAGTAGAACAAAGTCCCCTCATCGAGTATAAATAAAGGCCCCTACCCGAGTGTAACAAAGTCCCATGATCGAGTATAAAAAAGTCCTCTCATCGAATATAACAAAGTCCCCTGATCGAGTATAACAAAGTTCCCTGATCGAGTAAAACAAAGGCCCCTGATCGAGTATAACAAAGGCCCCTAATCGAGTATAACAAAGTCCCATGATCGAGTATAACAAAGTCCCTTCATCGAATATAACAAAGTCCCCTGCTCGAGTATAACAAAGGCCCCTGATCGAATATAACAAAGGCGCCTGATTGAGTATAACAAAGGCCCTTGATCGAGCGAAGAAAAGCCCTGATCGAGCATATACAAGTTTCGAACGAGTATAACAAAGGCCCTGATCGAGTATAAATAAAGTTCCCTGATCGAGTATAACAAAGCCCCTGGATCGAATATAACAAATTCCCCCTGATCGAGAATAACAAAGTCCCCTGATCGAGTATAACAAAGCCCCCTGATCAAGTATAACAAAGGCCACAGATCGAGTATAACAAAGACCCCTGGTCGAGTATAACAAAGGCCCCTCATCGAGTATAACAAAGGCCCCTGATCGAGTATAGCAAAGTCCGATGATCGAGTATAACAAAGTCCCCTCATCGAATATAAGAAAGTCCCCTGATCGAGTATAACAAAGTCCCCTAATCGAGTAGAGCAAAGTCTCCTCATCGAGTGTAACAAAGTCCCCTGATCGAGTATAACAAAGTCTCATGATCGAGTATAACAAAGGCCCCTCATCGAGTGTAACAAAATCCCGTGATCGAGTATAACAAAGTCCCCTCATAGAAAATATAACAAAGTCCCCTGATCGAGTATAACAAAGTTCATTGATCGAGTATAACAAAGGCCCCTCATCGAGTATAACAAAGGCACCTGATCGAGTATAACAAAGTCCCCTAATCGAGTAGAGCAAATTCCCCTCATCGAGTATAACAAAGGCCCCTCATCGAGTGTAACAAAGTCCCATGATCGAGTATAACAAAGTCCCTTCATCGAATATAACAAAGTCCCCTGATCGAGTATAACAAAGTTCCCTGATCGAGTATAACAAACGCACCTGATCGAGTATAGCAAAGGCCCCTGATCGAGTATAACAAAGTCCCATGATCGAGTATAACATAGTCCCCTGGTCGAGTATAACAAAGGCCCTTAATCGAATATAACAAAGGCACCTCAACGAGTATAACAAAGGCCCTTGATCGAGTATTTCAAAGTTCCCTGATCGAGTATAACAAAGTCCCTTGATCGAGTATAACAAAGTCCTCTGATCGAGTTGAACAAAGTCCCCTGATCGAGTATAACAAAGTCCCCTCACCGAGTATAACAAAGTCCCCTGATCGAGTAAAACAAAGTCCCCTGATCGAGTATAACAAAGTCCCATGATCGTGTATAACAAAGTCCCCTCATCGAATATAACAAAGTCCCCTGATCATGTATAAGAAAGTCCCCTGATCGAGTAGAACAAAGTCCCCTCATCGAGTATAACAAAGGCCCCTCATCGAGTATAACAAAGTCCCATGATCGAGTATAACAAAGTCCCCTCATCGAATATAACAAAGTTCCCTGATCGAGTATAACAAAGTCCCCTGATCGAGTATAACAGAGTCCCCTCAACGAGTATAACAAAGGCCCCTCATCGAATATAACAAAGTCCCCTCATCGAGTATAACAAAGTCCCCTGATCGAGAATAAGAAAGTCCCCTGATTGAGTATAAGAAAGGCCCCTGATCGACTTTAACAAAAGCCCTTGATCGAGTATAACAAAGTCCCCTGGTCGAGTATAACAAAGGCCCCTGATCGAATATAACAAAGGCGCCTGAACGAGTATAACAAAGGCCTTGATCGAGTATAACAAAGTTCCCTTATCGAGTATAAGAAAGCCCCTGGATCGAATACAATAAACTCCCGCTTATCGAGAATAACAAAGTCCCCTGATCGAGTATAACAAAGTCCCCTGATCGGGTAAATTAAAGGCCCCTGATCGAGTATAACAAAGGCCCTTGATCGAGCATAACAAACTCCCATGGTCGAGTATAACAAAGTCCCCTCATCGAATATAACAAAGTCCCCTGATCGAGTATAACAAAGCCTCCTCATCGAGTTTAACAAAGTCCTCTAATCGAGAATAACAAAGGCCCCTGATCGAGTATAACAAAGGCCCCTTTTCGAGTATAACAAGGGCCCCTGATCGAGTATAACAAAGTCTCCTCATCGAGTTTAACAAAGTCCTCTAATCGAGAATAACAAAGGCCTTTGATCAAGTTTAACAAAGGCCCCTGTTCGAGTATAACAAAGGCCTCTAAAAGAGTATAACAGAGGCCACTTTTCGAGTATAACAAAGTCCCCTAATCGAATATTACAGAGGCCCCTGATCGAGGATAACAGAGTCCCCTCATCGAGTATAACAAAGGCCACTCATCGAGTATAACAAAGTCCCATGATCCAGTATAACAATGTCCTCTTATCGAATATAACAAAGTCCCCTGATCGAGTACAACAAAGTCCCCTGATCGAGT
Organism: Homarus americanus; assembly: GCF_018991925.1. Lineage (NCBI taxonomy): Eukaryota > Metazoa > Arthropoda > Malacostraca > Decapoda > Nephropidae > Homarus > Homarus americanus. Next base: position 10,349 of record NW_024732672.1, read on the forward strand.
ATAACAAAGGCACCTAATCGAGTATGACAAAGTCCCCTGATCGAGTATAACAGAGTCCCCTGGTCGAGTATAACAGACTGCCCTAATCGAGTGTAACAAAGTCCCCTGATCGAGTATAACAAAGTCCTCTGATCGAGTATAACAAAGGCCTCTGATCGAGTTTAACAAAGGCCCCTCATCGAGTATAACAAAGTCCCCTGGTTGAGTATAACAAAGGCCCCTGATCGAGTTTAACAAAGGCCCCTGATCGAGTATAAAAAAGTCCCCTAGTCGAGTATAACAAAGTCCCCTGATCAAGTATAACAAATTCGCCTGATCGAGTATAACAAAGCCACATCATCGAATATAACAAAGTTCCCTGATCGAGTATAACAAAATCCCCTGAACGAGTATAAGAAAGTCCCCTGATCGAGTATAACAAAGTCCCCTGATCGAGTATATAACAAAGTTCCCTGATCGAGTATAACAAAGGCCCCTGATCGAGTATAAAAGGCCCTCTGATCGAAAGAACAAAGTCCCATGATCGAGTATAACAAAGTTCCTCATCGAAGAGCAACAAAGTCCCCTGATCGAGTATAACAAAGTCCCATGATCGAGTATAACAAAGTCCCCTGATTGAGTATAAGAAAGGCCCCAAATCGAGTTTAACAAAAGCCCCTGATCGAGTATAACAAAGTCCCCTGGATCGAATATAATAAACTCCCCCTGATCGAGAATAAAGTCCCCTCATCGAGTATAACAAAGTCCCCTCATCGAATATAACAAAGTCCCCTGATGGAGTATAACAAAGTCTCCTCATCGAGTTTAACAAAGTCCTCTAATCGAGAATAACAAAGGCCCTGATCGAGTATAACAAAGGCCCCTGATCGAGTATAACAAA
>NW_024732673.1:0-6762 GCF_018991925.1 Homarus americanus
TGAGACTATGAACTCATTTTCATTCTCGACTATTATCTTCACTAACAATGCTCTGACTCAGCTATCAAAAGCAAAATTAAATTGATTACAAAGGGTTGGATGGCAACAGCATGCAAAAGAGGGCATGCAAGATTATTCTCTCCCCTTCCTACTCCACATATCAAGAAGCGCTCAACACACTGACCCTTTCGACTCTCACTGACCATCACCACGGCCTCATCTGCAAATTTGGTAAGAAGCTTCTACACCATCCCCGACACCGGCCCCTACTACCACCTGAGATCCCCTGTCCGAGAATTGCTGTTCGACACCACAACCGCATCCAGCCCATACGTGCACGAACTGATCGCTATAAGAACAGCCCAGTCCCAACCATTGTAAAAATTATCAATAACATGTAATAAATCAGTATATTCACTCCCAGTAAACACTGCTCCCTACACTGTCACTATGTTGAAATGAACTGTAGTTTGAGCTGATCCTCATCTAAGTTACTATATGTCTTATTTGTGTCACTTATGTCACTTGTATATTATTTGTAATTCGTAACCCATTCCCCAAATATGTAACTGTATATTTTCAGCCTTCTGGCTGCCAAGCTCTTTCAATAAACCGTTAATTATTATTATTATTATTATTATTACTCAGTTGAGTGTCCTTACTTGGAGCTGGCGGACGCTCGCCCCACAAGGGGTCACAGCTCAAGATTGAAGAAGCCGCAAGTCCAGAAAACCGTGAGGGCAAACTTTTTCGGAGTGAGGGTTGTAAACTCTTGGAACAATCTACCAGAGAGTGTTGTGACGGCACCGAGTGTGAGCTCTTTCAAGAGAAGACTTGACCAACACTGGAGCGGGTTCAGGTACATTCAGGAGCCGGTGCATGCCCAGTATTTGCCAACAGTGCGTGACAGAGACGTGACCGATCGCCCGGGCGGCTAGCGAGCCGACCTTTTGGTGAAGAATATAAAGGAAAAGAGACGTGACCGATCGCCCAAGCGGCTAACAAGCCGATCAGTGGCGAAGAGGATAAAAGTAAAAGTAAAAAAGTAAAATAAATAAACCAAAATAGAAATATATTGAGAAATAACAAAAATATCCAATATTACCAAAACTATAATAAAAACCCACAATAAAAACTAGAAAAAAAAGATGGGGATCATCCTTCTAGTGACACAAGGATCATGGAGGGACTCCCCTAACATAAAAAGCCCTGTGGGGTATGAGATGTTTGGTTCACACTCAGGATGGAATGGAGAAAGGAAACTCACAATGTCCTCACTGTATACATTTTTGAAAATTTTTGGAAAATTTTGGGAAAATTTTGGAAAATTTTGGAAATTTTTCGAAAAATTTTGGAAAATTTTTGGAAAATTTTGGAAAATTTTTGGAAATTTTCTGAAAATTTTTGGAAAATTTTGGAAAATTTTTGGAAAATTTTGGAAAATTTTTGGAAAATTTTTGAAAATTTTGGAAAAATTTCGGAAAATTTTGGAAAAATTTTGGAAATTTTCTGAAATTTTTTGGAAATTTTCTGAAAATTTTTGGAAAATTTGGGAAAATTTTCGGAAAATTTGGGAAAATTTTTGGAAAATTTGGGAAAATTTTTGGAAAATTTTGGAAAATTTTGGAAAATTTTGGAAAATTTTTGGAAAAATTTGGAAAAATTTCGGAAAATTTGGGAAAAATTTCGGAAAATTTTGGAAAAATTTCGGAAAATTTTGGAAAAATTTTGGAAATTTTCTGAAATTTTTTGGAAATTTTCTGAAAATTTTTGGAAAATTTGGGAAAATTTTCGGAAAATTTGGGAAATTTTTTGGAAAATTTGGGAAAATTTGTGGAAAATTTTGGAAAATTTGTGGAAAATTTTGGAAAATTTTTGGAAAAATTTGGAAAAATTTTGGAAAATTTTGGAAAAATTTCGGAAAATTTTGGAAAAATTTCGGAAAATTTTGGAAAAATTTCGGAAAATTTTGGAAAAATTTTGGAAATTTTCTGAAATTTTTTGGAAATTTTCTGAAAATTTTTGGAAAATTTGGGAAAATTTCCAAAAAATTTTGGAAAATTTTTGGAAAATTTTGGAAAATTTTTGGAAAAATTTGGAAAAATTTCGGAAAATTTGGGAAAATTTTTGGAAAATTTTGGGAAAATTTTTGGAAAATTTTGGAAAAATTTTGGAAAATTTTGGAAAATTTTGGAAATTTTCTAAAAATTTTCTAAAAATTTGGGAAAATTTGTGGAAAATTTTGGGAAATTTTTGGAAAATTTTGGAAAATTTTGGAAAAATTTTGGAAATTTTCGAAAAATTTTGGAAAATTTTTGGAAAATTTTGGAAAATTTTGGAAAATTTTTGGAAAATTTCGGAAAATTTTCGGAAAATTTTGGAAAAATTTTGGAAAATTTTGGAAAAATTTTGAAAATTTTGGAAAAATGTCGGAAAATTTTGGAAAAATTTTGGAAATTTTCTGAAAATTTTTGGAAAATTTGGGAAAATTTTCGGAAAATTTGGGAAAATTTTTGGAAATTTTTGGAAAAATTTCGGAAAATTTGGGAAAATTTTCGAAAATTTTTGGAAAATTTTCGGAAAATTTGGGAAAATTTTCGGAAAATTTGGGAAAATTTTCGGAAAATTTTGGAAAAATTTTCGAAAAATTTTGGAAAAATTTTTAAAGATTTTCGAAAAAATTTTGAAGAAATTTCAAAATTTTCTAGAAAATTTGGAAAGTTCGGAAAAAATTTTTGGAAAATTTTCGAAAAATTTTGGAAAATTTTGGAAAATTTTGGAATTTTCTGAAAATTTTCGGAAAATTTACGGAAAAATTTTGGAAAATTGCAGGAAAATTTTGAAGGAAGAAATTTTTGGAAAAATTTTTAAAATTTTGGAAAATTTTGAAGGAAATTTTGGAAAATTTTCGAAAAATTTTGATTTCCTGAAAAAATTTGGAAAATTTTGGAAAAATTTTAAATTGAAAGTGAAAATTTTGGAAAATTTTGGAAAATTTTTGGAAATTTTCTGAAAATTTTTGGAAGAAATTTTGGAAAATTTTTGAGAGAATTTTCTGAAAATTTTCTGAAAATTTGGAAAAATTTCTGAAAAATTCTGGAAAAGAATTTGAAAATTTTTCGAAAATTTTGGAAATTACGGAAGAAATTTTGGGAAAAATTTGGAGAAAATTTTTCGAAAATTTTTGGAAAATTTTGGAAAATTTTGAAGAATTTTGGAAAATTTTGAGGAAAATTTGGAATTTTCTGAAAATTTGGAATAAAAATTACTCGAAAATTTCGAGGTACGGAAAAATTTGGAGATACTCTGAAATTGGAAAATTACGGAAAAATTTTGGAAATTTAGTGAAAATTTTGGAAAATTTTGGAAGAAATTTTTGAGTACCTGAAAATTTTGGAAAATTTTGGAAAATTTTTGGGAATTTTCTGAAAATTTTTCGGAAAAATTTGGAAATTTTCGGAAAATTTTGGAAGAATTTTGGAAAATTACAGAATTTTGGAAAATTTTGGAAAAATTTTGGAAGAATTTTGGAAAAATTTTGAAAATTTTGGAAAATTTTTGAAGAAATTTTGGAGAAAATTTTGAAGAATTTTGGAAAAAATTTTGGAAATTTTCTGAAATTACTTAGAGGAATTTTGGAAAATTACAAGGAAAAATTACAAATTTTCTGAAAAATTTGGAAGAATTTTTGGGAAAAAATTTGGAAAATTTTCGAAAATTTTGGAAAAATTTTGGAAATTTTCGAAAAAATTTTGGAAAAATTTTGGAAATTTTCTGAAAAATTTGGAAAATTTTGGAAAAATTTTGGAAATTCTAGAAAATTTTGGAAAATTTTGGAAAATTTTGAGAATTTTTCTGAAAAATTTTTTCGGGAAAATTTGGAAAAATTTTGAAAATTTTGGAAAATTTTGGAAAATTTTGGAAAAATTTGAAATTTTGGAAAATTTTGGAAAATTTTGGAAAATTTTCAATTTAAATTTTGAAAAATTTTGGAAAATTTTGGGAAAAATTTTGGAAATTTAGTGAAAATTTGGAAAATTTTGGAAAATTTTGAAATTTTCAAGAAAATTGAAAAATTCAGGAAAATTTTGGAAAATTTTGGAAAATTTTGGAAAATTTTAAAATTGGAAAAATTCAGAAAATTTCAGGAAAATTTTGGAAAAAATTTCGGAAGAATTTCGGAAAAATTTTTGAAAATTTTGGAAAATTTTGGAAAATTTTGAAAATTTTGGAAAATTCTGAAAATTTTTGGAAAATTTCTGGAAAATTTTGGAAAATTTTAGAGAAATACTGAAATTTTAGAAAAATTTTGGAAAATTTGGAAATTTTCTAAAATTTCAGAAAATTTTGGAAAAATTTTGGAAGAATTTTGGAAGATTTCGGGAATTTTGGAGTTACTCTGAAGTTCTGGGAAGGATTTCTGAGGATTTTTGGAAGGATTTCTGAAGGATTTTCGGGAGAGGATTTTGAGGAAGATTCAGGAAGATTTCTGAAGAATTTTGGGAGGTTACGGAAGGTTTGTGAGGAAATTTTTGAGATTTCTGAAAGGTTACTGGAAATTTTGGAAGAGTTTGGAAATTTGGGAAGGTTACTGGAAGAATTTTGGAGTTACTGGGGAAGGAATTTGGAGAAGTTACTGGAAAATTTCTGAAATTTTGGAGAATTTTGGAAAATTTGGAAGAATTTTGGAAGGAATTTTAGAATTACTCGGAAGTCTTGAGAATTACAGGGGATTTTCTGAAAATTTTGAAGGAAATTTTAAAATTTTTGGAGAAATTTTGGAAAATTTTTGGAAAATTTTGGAAAATTTGGAAAGAATTTTGGAAGAGTTACTGGAAGAATTTTGAAATTTTGGAGTTACTCACCAGAGAATTTTGGGAGGATTTTCGGAAGGAATTGGAGATTTTGGGAAAGTTGGGAAATTTTGGAATTTCTGAAAATTTTTGGAAGGTTTTGAGAAAATTCAGGGAAAGTCTGGAAAATTACTGGAAAATTTTGAAAATTACTGGAAAATTTTGGAAAGTTTGGAAGAATTTCGGAAGGTACTGGAAAATTTTGGAAAATTTTGGAAAATTTTTGAAAATTGGAATGCAGGAAGATTCTGGAAAATTTCTGAAATTTTGGAAAATTTTCGGAAATTTTGGAAAATTTTCGGAAGTACTGGAAATTTTTCGGAAAATTACTGGAAAATTTCTCGGAAATTTTTGGGAAAAATTTTCGAGATTTGAAAGTTTTCTGAAAATTCTGGAAAAATTTTGAAAATTTTTATCGGAAAATTTTAGGAAAATTTGGAAAATTACAGGAAAATTTTTCGGAAGAAATTTTGGAAATTTTCTGAAAATTTTGGAAAATTTCTGAAAAATTTGGAAAATTTTGGAAAATTTTCGGAAAGAAAAATTTCTGAAAATTTTGGAAAATTTTCGGAAAATTTAAATTTTGGAAATTTTCTGAAAAATTTTGGAAAATTTTGAAAATTTTCTGAAAATTTTGGAGAAAATTTAGGAAAATTGGGAAAATTTCGGAAAATTTTCGAAAGTCTGAAAAATTTTGAAAATTTAGAAAAATTTTGGAAAAATTCTGGAAAAATTCGGAAAATTTTGAAAAATTTTGGAAAAAATTTTGAAAATTTTGATTTTCTGAAAATTTTAGGAAAATTTTCGGAAAATTTGAGAGAAATTACAGAAAATTTGGAAAATTTTTGGAAAATTTCTGAAAATTCTGGGAAAATTTTGAAAATTTCGGAAAATTTTGGAAAAATTTTAAGGAAAATTTTGAAAATTTCGGAAAAATTTTGGAAAATTTTAGAGAAATTCTGAAAATTTTGGAAGTTACAGGAAAATTTTCTGAAAATTTAAGGAAAATTTCGGAAAATTTTGGAAAAATTTCGGAAATTCTAAAATTTTTGGAAAATTTTCGGGAAAAATTCGGAAAATTTTGGAAAAAAATTAGAATTTTGGAAAAATTGGGAGAAAATTTGGAAAATTTTGGAAAATTACGGAAAAATTTTTGGAAAATTTCTGAAAATTTTGGGAAAAATTACTGAAAAATTCTCTGAAAATTTCCGAAATTTCAGGAATTTTCTGAAAATTTTGGAAAATTTCGGAAAATTTTGGAAAAATTTCGGAAAATTTCGGAAAATTTCGGAAAATTTCGGAAAATTTTGGAAAATTTTTGAAATTTTTGGAAAATTTTATGAAAATTTACTGGAAAATTACGGAAAATTTTGGAAAATTTTGGAAAATTTCTGAAATTTTTCGGAAAATTTTGGAAAAATTTTCGGAAAATTTTGGAAATTTTCAGAATTTTGGAAATTTTTCGGAAAATTTCAGAAAATTCTGAAAATTTTTGGAAAATTTTCGAAATTTTTAAGAATTTTTGGTATGGAAAATTTTGGAAAATTTTGAAAATTTAAGGAAAATTTTTGGAAAATTTTGGAAAATTTTAGGAAAACTTCTAGAAATTTTGGGAAAATTTTTGAAGAATTTTCCGAAAATTTGGAAATTTTCGGAAATTTTCTGGAAAGTTTCGAAAATTTTGGGAAAATTTTTGAAAATTTTCGGAAAATTCGGAAAATTTTGGAAATTGGGAATTACAGGAAAATTTGGAAGATGAAATTTTGGTGGAAATATGGAAATTTTCAGGAAATTTTGGAAAAATTGGAATTGGAAACTTTCTGGAAGAATTCTAGGAAAATTTTATGAAAATTTTGGAAAATTTTGGAAAAATTCTGAAATTTTGGAAATTTCTGAAAATTTTCGGAAA
>NW_024732674.1:0-3038 GCF_018991925.1 Homarus americanus
CTGATGTGCTTCGTTCTAAGTTACGTATTGCCTAATTACCGACCCTGGGCGATAGTAAAGCCTACCCACCAGAAGGGAGACCTCAAAAAATAACTCTGGAAGCCATAACCACCGAAGACACCAGCAGATGCAGCATGATGCTTCACAGATGGCTTGAGTGGATCCAAACATCATACATCCAGGCAGCCTTCTACACCCCGAGGTCAGACCCTCTGAAAATTTTTTGGAAAATTGCAGAAAATCTAAAGGCGCAAAATTTTTCCGAGAATTTTCAAAAATTTTCCAAAAATTTTTCTAAGTATTTTTCGAAAATTCAAAATATTTCAAACATTTCCCAAAATTTTCGAAAATTTTTCCAAGAATTTTCTAAAATTGTTCTAATTTTTCAAAAAGATGGTTGAGTAGTTCCTCTATGGAGCTCTCCTGGCCACATTCAAAATTGCCGAACCTGGGCGATAGTAAAGCCTGCCTCCAGGAAGGACCTCAAAAAATCTCTGGAAGCCATGCACCGAGACACCGGGTGCAGCATGATACTTACAGGTGGCTCGGTGGATCCAAAACTATCATACGTCCGGGCAGTCTTCTACACCCAGGGTTCGACCATTGAAAGTTTTGGAAAATTTTCGAAAATCTTCAAAATTTTAAAAAAAAATTTTCGGAATTTTTGAAAAATTTTCAAAATGTTTCAAAATTTTCTAAAATTTTCCAAAAAATGTTCTAAAATTGTTCTGTTTTAATAAGTTCGTAGTTCCTCCACCATGGGCTTCGTACATTCAAATTACAGACCTGTGGCGATAGTAAAGCCTACTTTCAGAAGGGACTTCAAAAAATAACTCTGGAAGTCGATAGCGGCACGGTTGAATGCTGCATGATGCATACAGACGGCTAGTTGGATCCAAAACATCAAACATCCGGGCGGCCTTCTACTATCACAGGTAGCTCTGAAAAGTATTTGGAAAATTTTTGAAAATTTATGAAAATTTTCAAAAATTTTCAAAAAATGTCCCAAATTATCAAAGTTACAACAATTTTTCCAAAAAATTTAAAAATTTTCCAAAATTTTCAAAATTTTTCAAAATTTTAAATATTTACAAAATTTTCAGAAAATTTTCCAAAATTTTCAACAATTTTTCAGAATTTTCAAAATATTTAAAACATTTCCCAAAATTTTCAATTTCCAAGTTTCCTAAATTGTTCTATTTTTCAAAAATAGTTACGTAGTTCTCCACCTGGAGCTCTCCACCAGCCATTCAAAATTACCGACCCTGGGCGATAGTAAATACCTCCAGAAGGAGGACCTCAAATAACTCTGGAAGCCACCTTACCGAGACACCGGCAGTGCAGCATGCTTCACAGATGGCTCGGTGGATCCAAATTATCATACATCGGAGCGGTCTTCTGCAGGGTCAGACCCTCTGAAAATTTTTGGAAAATTTTTCGAAAATCTTCAAATTTTCAAGGGTACCAAAAATTTTCCAAAAATTTTCCAAAATTTTCAAAATTTTCGAAATTTTCAAAATATTTCAAACATTTCCCAAAATTTTCAGAAATTTTCCAAAATTTTCTAAAATTGTTCAAATTTCAAAAATGGTTGCGTAGTTTCCTCACCATGGAGCTTCTCCACCAGCCACATTCAAAATTACCGACCTAGGCGATAGTAAAGCCTACCTCAGAAGGAGGACCTCAAAAAAATAACTCTGAAGTCCATAGCCACCGAGACTCCGGCTGATGCAATCATACTTCAGAACGGCTCGGTGGATCCAAAACATCAAACATCCGAGCGACCTTCTACACTCAAGGTCAGCCCCTCTGAAAAATTTTAGAAAATTTTTGAAAATTTATAAAATTTTCCAAAAATTTTCAAAAATGTTCCCAAAATTATCAGAAAATTTTCAACAATTTTCCAAAAAATTTTAAAATTTCCAAAATTTACCAAAATTTCTTAAAAATTTAAAATATTTCTAAAATTTTTCAGAAAAATTTTCAAAATTTTCAACAATTTCCAAAAATTTTTTCAAAATATTTCAAAACATTCCCAAATTTTCAGAAAAGTTTCCAAAAATTTCCTAAAATTGTTCTAATTTTCAAAAATGGTTGCATGGTTACTCCACCATGGAGCTCTCCACAGCCACATTCAAAATTACAGACCTAGGCGATAGTAAGCCTACCTCCAGAGGAGGACCTCAAAAAATAACTCTGGAAACCATAGCCACCGAGAGACACCGCTTGAGTGCAGCATGATACTTCACAGATGGCTCGGTGGATCACATCCTTACATCGGAGCAGTCTTCTACACCCGGGTCAGACCCTCTGAAAATTTTGGAAAATTTCGAAAATCTTCAAAATTTTCAAAAATTTCAAAATTTTCAAAAATTTTCCAAAAATTTTTCAAAATTTTCCGAAAATTTTCAAAATATTTCAAAACATTTCCAAAAATTTTCAGAAAATTTTCAAAATTTTTCTAAAATTGTTCTAATTTTTCAAAAAATGGTTACGTAGTTCCTCACCATGGGAGCTCTCCACCAGCCACATTCAAAGTGCGACTAGGCGATAGTAAAGCCTACTCAGAAGGAGGACCTCAAAAAAATAACTCTGGAAGCCATAGCCCGAGACACCGGCAGATGCAGCATGATTCTTCACAGATGGCTTGGTGGATCCAAAACATCATACATCCGGGCGGCCTTCTACCCGAGGTCAGACCCTCTGAAAATTTTTGGAAAATTTTCGAAAATCTTCAAAATTTTCAAAAATTTTTCCGAAAATTTTCAAAATTTTTCAAAAATTTTTCAAAAATTTTCGAAAATTTTTCAAAATATTCAAACATTTTCCAAGGTACTAAAATTGTTCACAATTTTCAAAAAATGGTACGTGGTTCCTCACCATGGGCTCTCTGCAGCCACATTCAAATTACAGACCTGGGCGATAGTAAAGCTACCTCAGAAGGACCTCAAAAAAATAACTCTGAAACCATAGCCACGAGACACCGGCAGATGCAGCATGATGCTTCACAGATGGCTCGGTAGTGGATCCACTATCAT
>NW_024732675.1:0-12805 GCF_018991925.1 Homarus americanus
GTGTGTGTTTACTTAAATTTACATACACACATACACCCACATACATCAAACCCTACAAAAAATCTGCATACATCAAACGGTGAAAATTTACATACATAAAGCACTCTGTTAAAGGTCTATCTTTGAGGCAATGTAAACCCCACGGCTGACGTCATCAATACCTCATTTACGATTCCATCAGATTTCTTGTGTGTTATTACTAATCTTTGACCTTTTTTATAATAATGTCATACAAATATTACTGTTGGTTAGGTTAGGTTAAATTAGCGGTGGGTTATGTTACTGTAATGGAAGAGAAGGTTAGATGTTAGAGATAATAGATAGGTCAGCCGAGGTTAAGTTAGGTAACTTTAGGAGAAGAGTAGAACTGGTTTGAGGTTAGTTAAGTAAGGTCTAACTTAAGTAAAGTCTGGCTTCAGTAAGACGTAGTTTAAGGAGATCAGGACGTAGCCTGAAACAGAGGTTGTACGAGTATAGAGGCGACGTACTTCAACATCGGCCTTAGAATTTACTTGTCCTATATATAGAAAAGTTTGGACACTTTCCAAAATGGCACAGAATTGGGATAATCTGCCAAGATCTGGATAAAGGGATAAGTCGAGCAATAGAAGCGGCCCACATACCAACGGCAAAGCAGGCGACCAATCATCAAGAAGGATTCCTACGTCTTTCAAAGGTAGCGGGAAGGATAAGGGTGAGGTCAATGCGGGAGGCGGCCAGGAAGACGAACCTTACATTTAAACCTGTGTTCCTCTTGCTGTTCATATGCTGTGTGAACAAGGCCAAGGACCTAAGTATTACATAATAACTCCAGTAATGAACACAACACCACCCCAATTCTTACTGGTCTTAAGTAAAGTAAAAGATAATTATTTCTTTATATCAAGGAAGACAAAGATATTATCCATCCTTAACCTTAAGACAATATTGCTTGCAACCCCGCCTTAAGACAATAGGTAAACACTGGACACCCAAACTACCCAATTAGTGACGTCTAGTTATGTGCGTCAGAGTTACATAAGTCGAGCTGTAACTCAACCAAGTTATTACTTCGCGCTAACGAGTACCATCACTCAGAGTGTCGCTGCCTGGCCTCTGATCACTATCTTCCTCTACGATACCTAAAGCTTAAGTCATCAGGGTAGTAAGGGGAGGCCACGTGAGGTCTTGTTGATATTCGGACTCCGTACATGACTTAAGCTAGAATACTAGACCTGACTTCATATACAGACAGACAGATAGATGTTGTGGGAGTACAGACAAACGGATAGGACAAAAATAAACAGAGATAGACAGATAAATTAAACCAAACTGCATCACTATAAGGGGCTGTTAGGATAACAAATCACTCCGTAATTATCTGGAATACTCGTATTCTGAGTTAAAATTGTTTGTAAAAATAAATCTACTGCCATTAGAGAAGCTCTAATGCGGCTCAGGTGAGGTCTATCAGCTTGCCTGTCACCTGATGCTACAGATTAATTAGAAAGAAAAATAATGATAAGAGAACGAAAAATCTCGTATATACAGTATGTACTGTATATGTGGATAACATTCATACGTGTACAAAACTTATGTAAATACCGAGAAAGAATATTTAGTAGCGTGTCATTACCTCTCTTAACCCATCCCTACAGATGTTATAACTCCCTGACAACAATAAATTAGTTCATTAATTAAATCACTTTAACACAGTCCCTTGAACCCCATGACATATATCTGTAGAGCACGATGCTTTGACCCTTTGAAGAGGATGACCTACCTGTTCCCTGGAGCAAGATGACACTAATCAGGGGGTAAAGTCACATCATTGTCTCGTGGGACACGTTTCCACCCTACGTGAATCCATCTGTATAAGAGTTGTAAACACAGTAACTGCCAGCATTATGACCAATTGGACTTTGTCGGTACGCGGAAAGGAGAAGGCTACGTCTACCTTTATTGTCACCTTGTTCTATATTTTTCTGTAAACTTGTTACGTCTTTACTTTCATCCAACTTTTCGCCCTCAGCTCACATGGTGGCGGTAATGGAGGTAATGATCGCATTAAGCAAGCCACAAGTGGGTGACTCAGATGAACGATGGCCGACCCACAGCAGTACGGTGCACCAGCGTCCAAGGTCAGAGAGAGGGAGGTGACGATGCCCCCCCCACCCGCCCACACACACACATTATGTGATAAATAAAAAATCCACCAAGGAGGCATCCTGACCAGTCAAGGATACCACTCACCCTTCATGCTAGCAACTAAGTTCTGCAGTCACTACCACTACTGACCTATAATCTAAGACATCAGGCTACCGAAGAACTAGCTGCTATTATCACTGGCCAAAGGAAGGCTATAGGTAGAAGGATAAATCGTGGCGAAATTCACCTCCGGGACTATTATAGGGTATTGGCGAGTAGGGTTAAAACCGAGATAAGGAAAGCAAAGAGGAATAATGAGGTATGATAGCGGTGGGAGGCGAAGACAAACCCTCAAAGGATTCTACCAAATGTATCAAAATCAAAACACGAGAAAGATTGGACCATGGCCGACTCCGGCGAGCTCACTGATAACGACGGAGAAATGAGCAATAATTTGAATAAATATTTTTCAACAGTTTTCACCACCGAAAATTTAAACATGATACCCGAGGCACCGACTCTATTCAGAGATAGTGAAGAAAACAAATTAAGTGAGATACTAGTGACTAGTAATGATGTTAGTAAGCAAATAGACAAATTAAAGCCTAATAAGTCACCTGGTCCCGATGAGCAAATAGACAAATTAAAGCCTAATAAGTCACCTGGTCCAGATGAGATATTTGCCAGAGTATTAAAGGAATGTAAGGAAGAGCTTAGTATGCCCTTAGCAAAGTTGTTTAACATGTCCTTAAAAACAGGTGTAGTACCAGAATCCTGGAGGATAGCAAATGTAATACCGATTTTCAAGAAGGGGGATAGATCACTATGCTCTAACCACCGCCCAATCATTCTAACATCAATAGTAGGCAAATTACTGGAAGCAATCATTTCAAACTCTATTCGAAATCACCTGGAGAAGCACCGATTGATCAATGATTCCCAGCATGGCTTCACAAGCGGACGTTCCTGCCTAACTAATCTATATACATTCTTTTCATCAGTTTTCGAATCAGTGGACGAGGGCCACAATTATGATGTGGTATATCTCGACTTTAGCAAAGCCTTCGACAGAGTCCCCCACGAAAGACTAATTAGAAAGGTAGAAGCTCATGGCATCAAAGGTGACATCCTTAAATGGATTAGGGCGTGGTTACAGGACAGGAAACAGCGAGTGAGCATTAACGGCAGTAAGTCCCATTGGAGCAACGTCACAAGTGGAGTTCCCCAAGGCTCAGTACTTGGACCATTATTGTTTATTATATACATAAACGACATAGATATCGGCATAGACAGCAACATAAGTAAATTTGCTGATGATACTAAAATAGGACGTGTTATCAAATCTGACGAGGACTCGGCAAAACTACAGGAGGATCTAAACAAATTTTTCGAATGGTCTGAAAAATGGCAGATGAAATTCAACATCGACAAATGTAAAGTACTCAGTATAGGAAATGTAAACAGGGAAACCAGATACCAGATGAACAACGATGCCATAGAGAAATCCGACTGCGAGAGAGATTTAGGAGTAATGATAAGTAGGAACCTTAAACCAAGTAAACAATGTGTTTTTGCTCGTAACAAAGCTAATAAAGTACTTGGGTTCATACAAAGGAGTGTTAGTTACAAGACTAGCGAGGTCATCCTAAAACTGTATCTTGCTCTTGTGAGACCACACCTGGACTACGCAGTTCAGTTCTGATCACCGTATTACAGAATGGATATAGAATCCTTGGAAAGAATTCAGAGGAGAATGACAAGACTAATCCCGGGCATTAGGAACCTTGAGTATAGAGACAGGTTAAAGCATCTTAATTTGCACTCCCTTGAGAGACGTAGAGCGAGGGGCGACCTGATAGAGGTGTATAAGTGGAAGTCAGGGCTAAACAATGGGGACATTACAAAGGTACTCAAACTATACCAACCAGGAGCGAACTCGTAACAATGGTTTTAAATTGGACAAATTTAGATTTAGGCGTGAAATAGGTAAACACTGGTTTGGAAACAGAGTAGTGGATGAATGGAACAAGTTACCAAATATCATCATTAACTCGAATACGCTGAATAGCTTCAAACACAGGTTGGTGCTCCATATGAGCAATAAGGGGTTGGGTGTAAAAACGGGACTACACTTGGTATATGGAGCCAATAGAGCCCTTTACCGGACTCCTCCATTCTTATGTTCTTATGTTCTTATGTATGGACACTGAACCTATAATATTTGGGAGGTCAGTTTAGCCAGCAAATATTCGGTACAGTCTGTGGTCGAGGTATTGACCGAAGGTTCAAGACACTGGGTTAGGTAGCGACTAAATAAGTGCCACTAAAGGCTACTGACCGATTCATCAGGCTTACGCGAGTCTCTTGGTAACGTTGGGTAGTTATTTCACAGGATGGTGAAAATAATATACTGATTGTTCTGTGCGGTGTGGTTGTGTGGCTGTGGTGGTGGTGTGGTAATGGTGGTCGTAGTGGTGGTGGTGGTGGTGTGGTAGTGGTGTTGTGTGGTAGTGGTGTTGTGTGGTAATGGTGGTCGTAGTGGTGGTTATATGGTGGTGGTGATACGGTGGCAATGATCGTGCTCCACTCCATTGTGTACCATACGTCAATACACCTTCATATATGTGTGTGTGTGTGTATGTGTGTGTGTGTGTGTAATTAACAAACTTACACATGAACCGACTGTCAAATAGAATAAACATCTATTTCCGGGTTAAGACCAAAAGGAGGAGTAACCACCATAAACCTGGATCACGTCACAGTGCAACTCGGCAGCCATTGATGTGGGGAGGGAGGGGGGGAGGGAGGGAGGGGGGGTCACAGCTTCCATGGTAAACACTTTAAATATTATGAGTGATGATATGGTAAACAACATGGCACGATAATGTCTGTCTGTCTGTCTGTCTGTCTGTCTGTCTTTCATACTGTCACCCACAATGGAGAGGCCTACACTATTTTCTCTCACCACCGCTGTCTACACCTACACTATGGTTACTCACACGAGCCAGAAGCACCGGACATGGAGTAGAAAAATTGTCCTCGTTGCAGATATCAGAGATGGTGACGTCATCGTGTGGGTAGCAACGGACCCTGGTGTTATGGTGAAGTAATGGTGAGGTGATGGTGATGTTGAGGCAATAGTAAAAGGAGATGGTGATGGTGATGGTGAAGTTGTTGGGAAGGCCACAGTGAGGTAACGATGAGAATGGTGATATTATGGTGAAATGATGGTGAGGTGATAATGGTGCACCACTGAAGTATGAATGAAGAAGTAATGATAAAAAAGATAGCTTATAGGAATGATGGTGACGTAGTGGTGAGATATAAGAGAAGAGGTGATGGTGAGTTTTAATGGTGATGTGGTAGGGTGATGGTGAGAGTTTATAAAGCGTAATGGTTCGGGTTCACAAGCTTTTACATATACGTGAACGCTTTAAGATTGTAACACACACACAACATTTTTATCCTTCTTATCCCGAGAAAATTTACTCGACTAAAATAAATAACTATGACCTGGAACCTCGACCACTATGTAATGCTGTACATATAAACTCATAACTACACCCTCCACAAGGTACCATGTTTATTATGTCTTATGGTCCTGTCCAGCAGTCACTTATCTTATTATCTTACCAAAATTGGAATATTTTTCTCTTATTACTTTTGTTTTCTTATCTTCTCTTATCTTCGGTGTTTATCTGTGTTTTCTTTGTTTGAAGGATTTTATTTTTATTATTGTTACTGTTTTGCTTATCTACTGATGCCAAGTTACCACCAGTCTCTAAGTGAAGTAATGCCTTTTCCCGTTTACCCTTCCTCCCGCACACCAACACTCCCTCACATCAATTCTTCACCCACAACACTGCCCACACAATAACACTCCCCACTAGGGTGTGTCAATTTTGTCAACATGTTAAAAAT
Organism: Homarus americanus; assembly: GCF_018991925.1. Lineage (NCBI taxonomy): Eukaryota > Metazoa > Arthropoda > Malacostraca > Decapoda > Nephropidae > Homarus > Homarus americanus. The sequence continues at coordinate 6,049 of NW_024732675.1, forward strand.
CAAATTTGGTAGTCAAAATATTGTGCCTCTTTATGTCTAAACTTGAGATTAGCAAACAAAAATGAATTGAAATAACCCTCACCTACATCAATTATACCTTAAAGTTTCAAATATCAGTATTTCAACAAATTAGTGAGACTTGATTAGAATTATTCACTTGATATTAACTAATCTCATGTAAGCATATGGATTATGGAGTATTTTATGGTTCTATAGCTTGTGTACAATATGCATGTCAGAACATGAACATGAACAGGCTCTCCGTGTGGGACAGTTTAATTCTTGTTTTGACTTGTACCAAGCGTGAGGATAAGGCGCCCGGCTCACTCTCCTTCTAGATATCATAGACGGTGGTTTGCTCTCATTGCACTTGCACCTACTCTACCAGACGAATTCTACATTTTAATTATTGTAAGTAGGGCATATTGATTGTCGCAGTTACTTATATCATTGTATAAAACATTATGTTCTAAGAAATTATTATGTTATTTCTGTTACAGCATTTTTGATAAACAAATTGATATTTTTTGAAACAACAATTGAATTATGAAACATTGAAATATTTTTCTATTTGTCAGATAGTGTGAAGATGTCAAAATTGAAGACAAGAAGTCAGTTGTCAACCCACTTGAGCCTGCTAGTTGGTAAAGGGAAGGAGCTTCCTGTATCAGAACTTCCAACAGTGAGAGACATGCTAAGATTAGGGTTACTCCTTCGAGAAAAAAATGCAAAGGACAGAAGGAACTATACAGATAAAGAACTCATAAATGACATGATAGTCCCTCTTCTGCATCAATGGACAAAAGCTAATGCACTATTCAAACCACCTGTGATTAATCAGTGTCGAACTATTGAGCTAAAACTAACGAAATTATGGCACAAAGCAGTTGAAACATCACTTGGTAAAGGAAACTTGGCCAGGAAAAATGAATTTCTGCACACACTTGATACTCTGTTTGACATTTTGACCTGCAAGTGCTCCATACAATTATGTTCTGAATCCAACTGTTCTCACTCAGGTAAGAGAGAAAATAATTCCCACATTGATTGTGGTTGTCCTCGTGAAAAGAAGATCCCTGTTTTAGAGCTTGAATTTATAAAGGCACAGAGGACAAAGGCAGAAGGCCAAGGAAGTATGCAAATGGGTTCAATAGATTATTCAGAAACAAAGAAGCAGATTGCTAATGCCAAGAAGAGAGAACAAATCCGAGAGAGGGAACAAAAGAAGAAAATGAAGAGTGAAGAAGCCATCCAAAGAGAGGAAGAGCTGTGTCAAGATGTTTATCACTTCTTTGATAGTTCTTCTGATGAACAGGAAGCAACATCAGATGATAGTTCCAAAGAGCCATCTGAACCTTTACCAAAGAAAATGAAATACAACACAAGAAATATTTCAAACATTGCTTTAGCTAGTATTCGCCACCATGCTGGACTTCGTGAGGCTGCAGAAATTGCAACTGCCGCTTGGATAGATGCAGGCCTCATCAGCCGAGAGGATGTATCTTTGGTGATAGATCATAATAAAATTAGAAGAGCACAAGAAAAAATAATGAAGGAAATATCTGATCAGCATGAAAAAGATTTAAGCGAGGGAGGGCTCTCCTGTCTTTTGTTTGATGGAAGAATAGATGACACAAAAGTTTTGCTAGAAGTAGAGGGAGTGAACAGAAAGTTTCCAGGTCTCATCAAAGAAGAACACTACTCTGTCTGTTCTGAGCCTGGTGGTCGGTTTTTGTTTCACTTTGCTCCCGAAACTGAAGTAGAAGGGAAGAAACATGCAGAGGTCATTGCTGATCATATTTTATGTTGGGTTCAGGAGAGAGGACTTGGCAGTTCACTGCAGGCTGTTGGTGGAGATTCAACTGCAGTGAACACCGGATGGCAGGGGGGTGTAATGACGCATTTAGAGAAAAAACTAGGAAGAAGACTTGTTTGGATTGTATGTGATTTACATACAGGCGAGCTACCTCTTCGTCATCTCATCCAGGAACTTGATGGTCCTACAAAGAGCAACAACAAGTGGTCAGGTCCCCTTGGCATCATGCTGGATGAAGCAACACAACTAGAAATAAATACAACCTTTCCAAAGGTCGAAGTTGGCCCTCCCCTTCCGGCGTTGTCTGAAGGAGTCATCAAAGATCTCAGCACAGATCAATCCTATGCTTATCGTATTGCCCAAGCAATAAGATCAGGAGAAGTGCCTCAGTCATTGGCTCTCTTGGAGATTGGACCTGTCAGTCACAGCCGTTGGTTAACTACAGCTCTTCGTTTCTGCAGGATTTGGATTTCCAAACACGAATTGAAGGGCAAAGTGCTGAAGAATTTGAGGTTAATTGTTGAATTTATTATTGGAGTTTATCTTCCCCAGTGGTTTAGTGTGAAACTTAATCCTATGTGGGTGGATGGGCCCAATCACCTTTTGTTTCAATTGCAGCTAGTAAGAACACAGAGGAAGGTAGTGAGGGACATCGTGTTACCTGTGGCAAGAAGGTCCGCTTGGTATGCTCGATCAGAAGCAGTTTTGCAAGCAATGCTTTGCAGTCAATGTACCAATCTCCGAACCGAGGCTGTAGAAGTCATTCTAAAGATTAGAGGAACGCTAATAGATGACGACCAGTTGGGAGACTGTTCGTTTCATTCAAGAAAAGTTCCCCCAATAAACGTCAATGCCACCAAATTGTCAGAATTGGTTGACTTGAGTTTGGAAGTCTTAGAGCCACCATTGACAACAAGTCTAACTAGCCAAGAATTGAGAAACCTTAAAGAGACTCCAATGCAGGTGCCGAAGTGGCCTTCCCACACTCAAAGTGTGGAGAGATGTGTGAAAATGGTCACAGAAGCAGCGGGCCATGTTTACAGCCACGAGAGGCGAGAAGGTTACATCAAAGCACAAATAGCAAGCAGACTACTGATGACAAGAAACCAAAGCAAAGAGAGTATGAAGGCATTGGTTACTTTCAAATAGACTACGGATAATAAAATATAATAATTTGAAACTTGAAACAGTAACATGTGTGCAAACGCTGGTTATGTTATAAATTCACAAATATGTACATTTAAAAATCCATTTGATGTAGGTAGGACTTATTATAAAAAAAAAATTTATGCCAGAATATTGTTTTGCATGCTTAAAGACTACAATAAATTGCTACCAAATTACTCGATTTTCAATTTAGCCAGTTCACCCCCTATATTGACACACCCTACTCCCCACACACCCCCTACACACTCACGACACTTGTCATGAAATATCGCCTCTTCTTCTCTAAATACACAATAGATCGACTTGTTGCCAGCCCCACATAATAATATATCAATTATCTCAATACCAACCCATTGTCATTCACTCCTCCCACTTTGGCTATCACGTACGTCTGGGTGATAAGAATATATGTAGATAAATACACGTAAATATTAGTGACAGCTACGATAATATTCTCATACATATTAGAATATCCTCTTGTCGATACCTACCCTTTTAATATTTTAATTTATGTCATATGATATGGGTATAATTAAATACATACACATATTGTATATACCAACAACATGAATACATATCCCGTCTGCCTATACCACCCTCTTAAGCGTCAGTATTGAGTATTTCTTTAACTACTATTGACATATTGAGTATACAACACGACACAGACCTTGGGAGGAGACAGGAAGTAGTATACAGTACAGGTTATTCACATTACGTACACACCTGTCCCGTAAAACGGGATATATGACCATCCTCTCCTCTATAGCCATCATAACACATGCGAGGTCCGCAATACATAAATAGTCCAGGATGTCCCGCACTTCACCCCGACATCAAAGTCCCTAACTGGGTTAATCTTTAACTTGGTGACACTATAAAATGGACGGGAACCTTCAGCACACCGGCGAGAAGGATCCCTAGGAGGTAATAGCGACTTGAACTGGGGGCCTTCAAGACGCCGCCAAGAGGGTCTTCAGTTAGCCACGTTCACTCCTTAATATATGTGGAGAAAAACTTCCTCTTAAATACATCACGGTGCGTGTGTGATATTTTAAGTCCATTCAGAAATAGTGTTAAATCTATGACATGTATATATATATAATATTATCGATACGTAGTCGAGTATTTGCCACAGGAAAACAACGCACTTTTTCTTCTGTTTAAATGAACGGCCATTGACACAACAATACTTTGTGGTACCAGTGATATTATAGATAACGCGGAAAAATAGATTGATAGACAGCTGAAGATAACAAAAAAATACTAGAAAAACCCACTAGTCAAAAATATATCCAGCACACATTGGAGAAAAATAATAAGCTAGAAGTTATCAAGTCAAACCCGACGAATGAAATCCTGCAGTCACAAGATGTCAAATAAAACGACCCCCTCCCTCCCCGCCCCCACTCCCCACACCCCCTAAAAAAGATCACACCAAGTAGAAAAACAACAACAAAAAATAAAACAATCACACCACTGCAAAATAAAATAACCGGAATAACACATGAAGATAAAAACAATCACGACTTCATAATTAATGGATGGTAAACAGGAGAATAACAAGCACTCGGTGACAAAAGGAAGAGTTCAATTTGACACACAAGTGCCAACGGAAGCCAGACCTCACACACAGTAATAGATAACCAGGGAACAGAGATTGAAACACATGAAAGAGAACATCAAAAGGAGAGCGAGAGAGTGAATCAACAGATTGAGAAGATAACGTCAAAAAATTAATCAAAATGAAACAGGGAGGAAAAAAAATAACATAGAAATAAAAGATACCGAAATAAAGAAAGACTGACACTATTGGTAGACTGACACTATTGGTAGACTGACACTATTGGTAGACTGACACTATTGGTAGACTGACACTATTGGTAGACTGACACTATTGGTAGACTGACACTATTGGTAGACTGACACTATTGGTAGACTGACACTATTAGGTGAGGTACTGACACTATTGGTAGAGTGACACTATTGGTAGACTGACACTATTGGTAGACTGACACTATTGGCAGACTGACACTATTGGTAGACTGACACTATTGGTAGACTGACACTATTGGTAGACTGACACTATTAGACTGACACTATTGGTAGACTGACACTATTGGTAGACTGACACTATTGGTAGACTGACACTATTGGTAGACTGACACTATTGGTAGACTGACACTATTGGTAGACTGACACTATTGGTAGACTGACACTATTGGTAGACTGACACTATTGGTAAGACTGACACTATTGGTAGATTGACACTATTGGTAAGACTGACACTATTGGTAGACTGATACTAATGGTAAGACTGACACTATTAGTAAGACTGACACTATTAGTAAGACCGACACTATTGGTAGACTGACACTATTAGTAGACTGAGCACTATTAGTAAGACTAACTCTATTGGTGGGCTGACACTATTAGTAAGACCCAACTCTATTGAGTAGACTGACACTATTGGTAGACTGACACTATTGGTAAGACTGACACTATTGGTAGACTGACACTATTGGTAGACTGATACTATTGGTAGACTGACACTATTAGTAAGACTGACACTAGTAAACTGACACTATTAGTAAGACTGACACTATTGGTAAGACTGACACTATTGGTAGACTGACAGTATTGGTAGACTGACACTATTAGTAAGACTAACTCTATTGGTAAGACTGACACTAGTAAACTGACACTATTAGTAAGACTGACACTATTGGTAGATTGACACTATAGGCAGACTGACACTATTGGTAGACTGACACTATTAGTAAGACTGACACTATTGGTAGACTGACACTATTAGTAAGACTAACTATTGGTAGACTGACACTATTGGTAGACTGACACTATTGGTAGACTGACACTATTAGTAAGACTAACTCTATTGGTAGACTGACACTATTAGTAAGACTAACTCTATTGGTAAGACTGACACTAGTAAACTGACATTATTAGTAAGACTGACACTATTGGTAAGACTGACACTATTGGTAGACTGACACTATTGGTAGATTGACACTATAGGCAGACTGACACTATTGGTAGACTGACACTATTAGTAAGACTAACTCTATTGGTAGACTGGCACTTTATTAAGACTGACACTATTGGTAAGACTGACACTATTGGTAGACTGACAGTATTGGTAGATTGACACTATTGGTAGATTGACACTATTGGTAGACTGACGCTATTAGTAAGACTAACACTATTGGTAGACTGACACTATTAGTAAGACTGACACTATTGGTAGCCTGACACTATTAGTAAGACTGACACTATTAGTAAGACTGACAATATTGGTAGACTGACACTATTAGTAGGACCGACACTATTGGTAAGACTGACATTATTAGTAAGACTGACACTATTAGTAAGACCGACACTATTGGTAAGACTGACACTATTAGTAAGAATGACACTATTAGTAAGAATGACACTATTAGTAAGACTGAAAATATTGGTAGACTGACACTATTAGTAAGACCGACACTATTAGTAAGACTGACACTATTGGTAGACTGACACTATTAGTAAGACTGACAATATTGGTAGACTGACACTATTAGTAAGACCGACACTATTGGTAAGACTGACCCTATAAGTAAGACTGACACTATTAGTAAGACTGACACTATTGGTAAGACTGACAATATTGGTAGACTGACACTATTAGTAAGACCGACACTATTGGTAAGACTGACACTATTAGTAAGACCGTCACTATTGGGAGACTGACACTATTGGTAGACTGACACTATTGGT
>NW_024732676.1:0-9847 GCF_018991925.1 Homarus americanus
TGGAATTTCGTCCAAAATTAGATTTTGCTCAAAATCGCAGTATAGGTACTCCTGAACATGCTGCTTAAGGATCTGTTAACCAAAATTTGATATCTTGATTATAACTTGTTCAAATGGCTTTTAGAAAATGTTCAAATGATTTTTAGAATATTTTAATTACTTTTGCAATGCTAATTGCTCGCCATTTTGGGTTTTCAAGGTCAATTCTTGGTGGTTGTGTATTATTCTGGGTGTATTTAAGAAGGTAGGCACATTAAAATTTAGTTCTGAGAGAAAAAGTATTTTTGGCCAAAAATTCTGTAAGGGGTAAGCCTTACAATTTTTGGAATTTCGTCCAAAATTAGATTTTGCTCAAAATCGCAGTATAGGTACTCCTGAACATGTTGCTTAAGAATCTGTTAACCAAAATTTGATATCTTGATTATAACTTGTTCAAATGGCTTTTAGAAAACGTTCAAATGATTTTTAGAATATTTTAATTACTTTTGCAATGCTAATTACTCGCCACTTATGGGTTTTCGAGGTCATTTCTTGGTGCTTGTGTATTATTCAGGATGTACTTAAATAGTTAGGCACATTAAATTTTAGTTCAGAGAGAAAATGTATTTTTGGCCAAAAATCCTGTAAGGGGTAAACCTTACAATTTTTGGCATTTCGTCCAAAATTAGATTTTGCTGAAAATCGCAGTATGGGTACTCATGAACATGCTGATTAAGGATCTGTCAACCAAAATTTGATATGTTGATTATAACTTGTTCAAATGGCTTTTAGAAAATGTTCAAATGATTTTTAGAATATTTTAATTACTTTTGCAATGCTAATTACTCGCCACTTATGGGTTTTCGAGGTCATTTCTTGGTGCTTGTGTATTATTCTGGATGTGCTTAAATAGTTAGGCACATTAAATTTTAGTTCAGAGAGAAAAAGTATTTTTGGCCAAAAATTCTGTAAGGGGTAAGCCTTACAATTTTTGGAATTTCGTCCAAAATTAGATTTTGCTCAAAATCGCAGTATAGGTACTCCTGAACATGCTGCTTAAGGATCTGTTAACCAAAATTTGATATCTTGATTATAACTTGTTCAAATGGCTTTTAGAAAATGTTCAAATGATTTTTAGAATATTTTAATTACTTTTGCAATGCTAATTACTAGCCACTTATGGGTTTTCGAGGTCATTTCTTGGTATGTTGTTGGAAGTGAGGGAAGGACTTGTAGTTTTGTGTAGGAGTGAGGGAAGGACTTGGTATGTTGTGTGGGAGTGAGGGAAGGACTTGTAGTTTTGTGTAGGAGTGAGGGAAGGACTTGTAGTTTTGTGTAGGAGTGAGGGAAGGACTTGGTATGTTGTGTGTGAGTGAGGGAAGGACTTGTTATGTTGTGTGTGAGTGAGGGAAGGACTTGTTATGTTGTGTGTGAGTGAGGGAAGGACTTGGTATGTTGTGTCTTAGTGAGGGAAGGCTGGACTTGGTATGTTGTGTAGGAGTGAGGAAGGACTTGGTTGTGTGAGTGAGGGAAGGACTTGGTATGTTGTGTAGGAGTGAGGGAAGGACTTGGTATGTTGTGTGTGAGTGAGGGAAGGACTTGGTATGTTGTGTGGGAGTGAGGGAAGGTCTTGGTATGTTGTGTCTTAGTGAGGGAAGGACTTGGTATGTTGTGTAGGAGTGAGGGAAGGACTTGGTATGTTGTGGAGGAGTGAGGGAAGGACTTGTATTATTGTGTAGGCGTGAGGGATGGACTTGGTATGTTGTGTAGGAGTGAAGGAAGGACTTGTAGTATTGTGTAAGAGTGAGATAAGGACTTGTAGTATTGTGTAGGCGTGAGGGATGGACTTGGTATGTTGTGTAGGAGTGAAGGAAGGACTTGTAGTATTGTGTAGGGGTGAGGGATGGACTTGGTATGTTGTGTAGGAGTGAGATAAGGACTTGTAGTATTGTGTAAGAGTGAGATAAGGACTTGTAGTATTGTGTAAGAGTGAGATAAGGACTTGTAGTATTGTGTAGGCGTGAGGGATGGACTTGGTATGTTGTGTAGGAGTGAAGGAAGGACTTGTAGTATTGTGTAGGGGTGAGGGATGAACTTGGCATGTTGTGTAGGAGTGAGAGAAGGACTTGTAGTATTATGTAAGAGTTAGGGATGTACTTGGTATGTTGTGTAAGAGTGAGGGATGGACTTGGTATGTTGTGTAGGAGTGACAGAATTTCGTCGCAAATGCTCTATCTCATTCACCAGACTGAAAATAAAACACAAGGGTTTTATCTTTGGGGAGGGAGTGAGTTTTATAAGGCACTAAATATATTTGATTGAGAGGTAATTACACTGCTTCTTCAGTAGGTAGGACTATATTTTATATATGTTCCTGTATGTAAACATTGTCTAGTATGTTATATATATTAATTTATAATAAGTATGTAATAAGTAAATCAGCTTAACGTTGTGCATTTGTTAGGTAAAATAGTATGGTAATTGGCGGCATGGTATCCACATTGTGTGGGTCACGGCAAGTGCAGTGAGGTAGACGAGCCTGGCTGATGTTAGTGTGTGTGGTGCAAGTGTGGTACAATTGGTCTGGACTCAGGATATATTTATATGGAGATAAGTGGTGTATACTTTTGTACTTTTCTAGTGTATGGTGAGGCTGAGGTTCGGGTTTGGGTTAATTTAGGCTGTGGTCATCTGTACTGTACTTAAATTGTTCCTTTACTTGACCTTTGTTTGTGGCCAAGTTATGCATTTCATGATTCATCTTCAACATGATACCTATATTTTGACTTAATCTGGGGGTTATTATTGAGAATCCGGTAGAGATAATATAAGAGTCATTATAGTGTTTACCCTGCTTGTTGTTGTGACCACTCGTGTGACTTGTGACTTGACTAGTGGTAAATTCTTGATAAGGAGGACTGCTGGCATAACAGTATGAAGAAAGAGTGATATTAATACTTGTCGCCCTGCAATATATACAAAAAAACTATTTTTGGTTAATAAAATTTTAATTTCACAGGTATTAACAGAAAATACTACTCCAGGGAGGATGAGGACCATAACTTGGTGTACAGATGACGAGGCAACATCAAGATGGACAAGAGAAACGATCAAGAGTTCAGTAAAGGATGAACATTCTCTAAATAACTCAGTCTACCAAACATGACAGGAAGTTGTATTGTATATATGTAAGTGTTGGTTAAATACGTCCACATAAATACTAAAACAGATTATAACAGTGTGTTGAAATCTAATCTACTGACTACTGTAGCACTGTAGGAGTGAGGAAAGAACAAGCAATGTTATGTAAGAGTGAGGGAAGGACATGCGTTGACGTGGAGGAGTGAGGAAAGGTTATGCGGTGTTGTGTAGGAGTGAGGGAAGGACATGAAGTGTTGTGTAGGAGTGAGGGAAGGACATGAAGTGATGTGTAGAAGTAAGGGGAGGACTTGCAGGGTTATGTAGACGAGGGAAGGACTTCTAGTATTGAGGGATGGACTTGCAGTGTTGTGTAGAAATGAGGGAAGGACTTCTAGTATTGTGTAGGAGTGAGGGAGGCACTTGCAGTTTTGTGTAGAAATGAGGGAAGGACTTCTAGTATTGTGTAGGAGTGAGGGAAGGACTTTTAGTGTTGTGTAGGAGTAAGAGAAGTACTTGTGGTGTAGGAGTAAGGGAAGGACTTGTAGTGTGGTGTATGAGTGAGGGAAGGACTTGTAAATGTGGTGTAGTAGTGAGAGAAGGACTTGTAGTGTGGTGTAGGAGTGAGGGAAGGACTTATAGTGTATTGTATGAGTGAGGGAAGGGCTTGTAGTGTTGTGTAGGAGTGAGGGAAGGATTTGTAGTATTGTGTACGAGTGAGGGAAGGACTTACAGGGTTGTGAAGGGGTGAGGGAAGGATTTGCAGGGTTGTGTATGAGTGAGAGAAGGAGTTGTAGTGTGGCGTAGAAGTGATGGAAGGACTTGCAGTATTGTTTGTGAGTGAGGGAAGGACTTGTAGTATTGTGTAGAAATGAGGGAAGGACTTGCAGGGTTGTGTAGGAGTAAGGGAAGGACTTAAATGGTTGTGTAGGAGTGAGAGAAGGGCTTATAGTGTGGTGTAGGAGTAAGGGAAGGACGTACAGGGTTGTGAAGTAGTGAGAGAAGGACTTGCAGGGCTGTGTAATCTTTTATGTGGATTTGTAACTAGACAGTCGGGAAGTATTTTGTTCAACTTAATTATTTTGGAGTTTAGTTTCATCTTCATTTGCAAAACAAAATATTTTATTCTTCCTGGCAGTGAAATACAAGATGTTAGTTTGAGATTTTACTGTAACATTAAGTAATTATTATAGCTTTACAACTTACTTGTAACCGATGAGCATTCCCTGTGGAAAAACTTTTGAAATTGTAAAAAAAAAAAGATTGTATTTTTTGTGAGGCCCCCAGGGCTTATATGCCGCCGCCATGGACTGTTTGGCTAATTAGGGCTGTGTGATGATCATAGGTGGTTGTATAATGTATTTAAGGACTATGTAAGGTTGTCAGAGGTAGTCTGATCCAACCAGAGGCTGTTTGTGGCTATATTGTGAATATCAAATTGGAGATGTGTGAGGCTCTTAGAGAGCTACTGTACTTGTGACTGAGGGGGTTAATTGATGCTCCTCATGTCTGTGTACAGAAAAAGATGAATATATCCTAAGTCAGTGTACCCGACATGACAGGAAGTTGTATTGTGTATAATATTTACTGTTGGTTCGACAAGTCTTTTTAAATGCTTAAATATATTATAACGGTGTATAGAAAGTTTATCTACTGATTACTGTAGGACTGAGGGAAGGACATGCAGTATTGTGTGGTATTGATGGAAGGACTTCAGTATTGTGTAGGAATGAGGGAAGGACTTGTAGTGTTGTGTAGGACTGAGGGAAGGACATGCAGTATTGTGTAGTATTGATGGAAGGACTTCAGTATTGTGTAGGAATGAGGGAAGGACTTGTAGTGTTGTGTAGGACCTAGGGAAGGACATGTAGTGGTGTTCGTAAATGAGGGAAGGACTTGTAGTGTTGTGTAGGACCTAGGGAAGGACATGTAGTGGTGTTCGTAAAAGAGGGAAGGACTTGTTGACCTCCTAATGAATGAGAGGAGGACTTACTGACCTGCTAATTAGTGTGAGGAGGACTTACTGACCTGCTAATTAGTGAGAGGAGGATTTACTGACCTACTAAGGAGTGAGAGGAGGATTTACTGACCTACTAAGGAGTGAGAGGAGGATTTTCAGTGTTTTATAGGAGTGAAGAAAGGACATGCAATAATGTGTAATATGAGGGAAGGACTCACTGTGAGATGTAGGAGTGAGAGAAGGACTCACTCTGATGTGTAGGAGTGAGGGAAGGTCTCGCTGTGATGTGTAGGAGTGAGGGAAGTACTTCAGTATTGTGTAGGAATGAGGGAAGGACATGTAGTGTTGTGTAGGAACTAGGGAAGGACATATAATGATGTTCGTAAATGAGGGAAGGACTTGCTGACCTCCTAATGAGTGAGAGGAGGATTTGCAGTGTTTTATCGGGGTGAGAGAAGGACATGCAATGTTGTGTACGATAAGGGAAGGACTTGCTGTGTGTTGGAGTGAGGGTAGGATGCAATGTGTTGTGTAGGATTGAGGGAATGACTTAGTGTTTTTTGTAGGAGTGAACGAAAGACATGCAGCGTTGTGTAGTATGAGGGAAGGACTCATTGTGATGTATAGGAGTTTAAGAAGGACTCACTGTGATGTTTTGGAGTGTGGGAAGGACGTACCGTGATGTGTAGCGGTGAAGGAAGGACTCGCTGTGATGTGTAGGAGAGAGGGAAGGTCTCGCTGTGATGTGTAGGAGTGATGGAATGATTCACTGAGGTGTAGGAGTGACGGAAGGACTCACTGTGAGGTGTAGGACTCACTGTGAGGTGTAGGAGTGAGGGAAAGACTGACTGTGAGGTGTAGGAGTGAAGGAGGGACTGACTGTGAGGTGTAAAGTGAAGGGCTTCTGTCTCACCAATGAGGCAGACTACTTGTGATGACGTCATTGCTCTTGTGGTCTGTTCCACCATTGACGTAGACTACTAGTGGTGACGTCACTGCTGTGGTCCACCTATGGAATGCCTAAGGTGACTTCAGCTCACTTAAAATGCAGAGAACTTGTGACATAATATTCCAAGCAAGTTGTAATGATTTAATAAGACCTGAAAATTACAGTAAATTCTTGAAGTAGCATCTTTTAATCCAGTGCCAACAAGAGTAAAATACTTCGTTATACAAGTGGAAATAAATCTGAAGTACAAAATAAGTCAACAATGTCATAACATTGTTGAAGTTACGGTATTTTGTACAGTAGTTTCATCTTCATTTGTATAACACAATGTTTTACTCTAGTTGGCACAGCACTGAAATATAAGATGCCAGTTTAAAAATTTACCTTAATTATCATTTAGTTATTTATTACGTGTTCACAACTTACTTTGTAACCAATGAATCTTTCCTCTGGACAAACTTTTGTAATTGTATTTTGTTTTTCAAATGTTATACATATTAGAAATTAATTACAAGGCAGTGTATGTTCAAGGGGATAAGTGATGTTTGTGGCAACTTGTGGATGTGTGAGGCTATTAAGAGCCATCTGTGTCTCTGAGGAGGCTGATTGATTCTCCCCTAAGATCTACATGATGCTTCTAGGGGGCTTATAAGTAGCTAGTTGTGTACAGTAAATAAGGGCTACGAGATGACACTAAAGGCTGTCTGTCACTGCTGGGGACAGTGAAGCTGCCAAGGGCTGGGTGCCGAGGCTTGTCTGAGCCCCTTACTCATGAGATAGGCGAGACACGTCGACCAAGGTAAACTGGTAGCCGTGCATGGTCTAGGTTGCGTCGCCTTTATGGGACCCTGTGTGCACAGATTGTAGTACCATAAGGGCAACCTAACCTAGCAGTAACCTGGTGTCAATCATTGCAATACCTATTTGTATATTAACTTAATGTGTCGTATAAATAAAAAAAAATACCCTTTTCTTTCTTTATAATAATCCTAATAAAAAAGTTGGAAACAAAAGGGTTCCAAAGACAAAAATGAAAAGAGCCAATAATTATACTTTCCCGAAAAGTAGAAAATCTACGTCACCGAAAAGGAGATGCTTACGATCTTTTGAAAATTAGAAAAATCGTAAGTTATTTTTTTTCTCTTAAGTTCCAACTTACGACAATTAAAAAGAGCGTAAATTCGGATTCTCAACAGATCGTAAGTATCTACGTTTCGGGAAAGTAGATTATCGACTTTTCTGGGAAGTAAATTATCGAATTTTGGGGAAATATTACCTAATTTTGCGAAGTAGATTATCATAGAAAACGGGAAATTTGTATCATAGAAAATGGGAAATATCTACTTTCCGGGAAAGTTGGTTATCTACTTTCCCGAAAAGTAGATTTTTTTTCTACTTTTCGGGAAAGTAGATTATCGACTTTTCTGGGAAGTAAATTATCGAATTTTGGGGAAATATTACCTAATTTTGCGAAGTAGATTATCATAGAAAACGGGAAATTTGTATCATAGAAAATGGGAAATATCTACTTTCCGGGAAAGTTGGTTATCTACTTTCCCGAAAAGTAGATTTTTTTTCTACTTTTCGGGAAAGTAGATTATCGACTTTTCTGGGAAGTAAATTATCGAATTTTGGGAAAATATTACCTTATTTTGCGAAGTAGATTATCATAGAAAACGGGAAATTTGTATCATAGAAATTGGGAAATATCTACTTTCCGGGAAAGTTGGTTATCTACTTTCCCGAAAAGTAGATTTTTTCTACTTTTCGGGAACGAAGATTATCGACTTTTCTGGGAAGTAAATTATCGACTTTTGGGGAAATATTACCTAATCTTGCGAAGTAGATTATCATAGAAAACGGGAAATTTGTATCATAGAAATTGGGAAATATCTACTTTCCGGGAAAGTTGGTTATCTACTTTCCCGAAAAAGTAGATTTTTAATACTGGGAAAGTAGATTATCGACTTTTTCTGGGAAATGAAATTATCAGGTACACGGGGAAATATTACCTAATTTTCCGGTAGATTATCACAGAAAACGGGAAATTTGTATCATAGAAAATGGGAAATATCTACTGTCCGGGAAAGTTGGTTATCTACTTTCCAGAAAAGTAGATTTTTTTCTACTTTTCGGGAAAGTAGATTATCGACTTTTCTGGGAAGTAAATTATCGACTTTTTGGGAAATATTACCTAATCTTGCGAAGTAGATTATCATAGAAAACGGGAAATTTGTATCATAGAAAATGGGAAATATCTACTTTCCGGGAAAGTTGGTTATCTACTTTCCCGAAAAGTAGATTATCTACTTTTCGAGAAAGTAGATTATCGACGTTTCGTGGAAGTAAATTATCCACTTTTGGGGAAATATTAACATATTTTCCACAGTAGATTATCATAGAAAACGGGAAATTTGTATCACAGAAAATGGGAAATATTTCTACTTTCTGGGAAAGTTGGTTATCTACTTTTTGAAAAAGTGGAACCTACTACTTTTCGAGAAAGTAGATTATCGACTTTTCGGGGAAGTAGGTTATCGACTTTCGGGAAATATTACCTAATTTTGCGAAGTAGATTATCATAGAAAACAAGAAATTTGTATCACAGAAAGTGGGAAATATCTACTTTTCGGGAAAGTTGGTAATCTACTTTCCCGAAAACTAGACAATCTTATCTACTTTTTGGGAAAGTAGATTAACGACTTTTTGGGGAACTAGGTTATCGACTTTTGGGAAATATTACCTAATTTTGCGAAGTAGATTATCATAGAAAACAGGAAATTTGTATCACAGAAAATGGGAAATATCTACTTTCCGGAAAGTTGGTTATCTACTTTTAATGGAATACTTCTACTTTCGGAAAGTAGATTATCGACTTTTCTGGGAAGTAAATTATCGAATTTTGGGGAAATATTACCTAATTTTGCGAAGTAGATTATCATAGAAAACGGGAAATTTGTATCATAGAAAATGGGAAATATCTACTTTCCGAGAAAGTTGGTTATCTACTTTCCCGAAAAGTAGATTATCTACTTTTCGGAAAAGTAGATTATCGACTTTTCGGGGAAAGTAGATTATCGACTTTTGGGGAAATATTACCTTATTTTGAGAAGCAGATTATCATAGAAAACGGGAAAATTTTTATCATAGAAAATGGGAAATATCTACTTTCCGGGAAAGTTGGTTATCTACTTTCCCGAAAAGTAGATTTTTTTTCTACTTTCCGGGAAAGTAGATTATCGACTTTTCTGGGAAGTAGATTATCGACTTTTGGGGAAATATTACCTAATTTTCCGAAGTAGATTATCATAGAAAACGGGAAATTTGTATCACAGAAAATGGGAAATATCTACTTTCTGGGAAAGTTGGGTATCTACTTTACCGAAAAGTAGATAATCTACTTTTCGGGAAAGTAGATTATCGACTTTTCGGGGAAGTAGATTATCGACTTTTGGGGAAATATTGCCTAATTTTTCGAAGTAGACTGTCATAGAAAACGGGAAATGTGTATCACAGAAAATGGGAAATATCTACTTTTTGGGAAAGTTGGGTATCTACTTATCATAGAAAACGGGAAATTTGCATCATAGAAAATGGGAAATATCTACTTTCCGGGAAAGTTGGTTATCTACTTTCCCGAAAAGTAGATTTTTTTTCTACTTTTCGTGAAAGTAGATTATGGACTTTTCTGGGAAGTAAATTATAGAATTTTGGGGAAATATTACCTAATTTTGCGAAGTAGATTTTCTATGATACAAATTTCCCGTTTTCTATGATAATCTACTTCGCAAAATTAGGTAATATTTCCCCAAAATTCGAAA
>NW_024732677.1:0-7370 GCF_018991925.1 Homarus americanus
AGATATATATATATATATATATATATATATATATATATATATACAGTCATGCAAGTTAACGTCTGACCGAACAACGTCCAATCGCATATACGCCCTATGCCCCCTAAAAAAAAAAACTCACGTGACGCCTGCTGGACCACCACTCTACCAACTTCTGATCGGAGACATCAACAATGATCCTCCCCATACTGGTCAGATATTATGTTAAAGGAATATGCTTCCTTCCCTAGGCTTTTTCATTTGCCTACAGGTGAAATGTTAACCCACATTTATTGAGGATAAAATCTTTCACCCACAAATTGAAAATATTTGCTGTAATCAGACATATCTAGTTGCTCAACAATTGCAAGTTGTGGCTGGGATTGCAATTTCAAATTCTGTGGCATTATTAAAAAATAGTAAAGTTTCTGGTGCACTCTTTAACAGAGAAAACGGAGGACTCAGGCGCCCCTGATGTGAGAGAAAACGGACTCGTATGACGGGGACCAAATAAAAAGCATAGCTACATGTTTTGTTGACTACAGGATTATATAGAAAATAAGTGACAGCAATAGGATCCCGCCTCTATCAAGGAAAAAACAATTAAAATTAAATTGAAAAAAACATTCAAATAAATTTATCTTACAAGAATCCTCCATGTAAGTTATATTCAACCAGTCGTTTGGGTGAAAATTATGAGAAGAGCTAGTCACCGGTAAAGATAAAGAAACACGCAGCAGGCATTCACCGCCAACTGTCAAATCTATTCAAATAAATAAACAACAAACACCAGACATTCTGTCGCCTTGTGTGGATTTCTTCCCTGCAACGCTGTTTGTCGCTAGGCTGACCCCGCCGAATTCCCAGTGTATGCCTTGTGTTCCAGGTCAACCAGCGCCGCCACATGACGGAGGTCAACTATTAGTTACCGTATTTAAGACCTGACCTCTGGTGACGCTTCTTCTCTAGCTACAGCCAAAGACAAGCTACACCACCTCCTCCAAGAACTGCCTGAAGCGCCCTCGCTCCCCGCCAAGAAACATGGCGACCCACAAGCTGTCCTCCTCTGAGCACCCTCACCAACCAGCCTTTCATCACCATTGTAACCACTGCCACTTCCCAGCACCAAGCTGCATTGTACATCCAATACAACATGTATAGAAGTTTTTCATCCCATCCTGAGTGAACACCAAACAACCTTGGAATCCTGAGATTCGAGACTCACAGAAGATGGAGGAAACTGATCACGCCCTATTCTGCCACAACATGGAATACTGACTTATCCACACAGAGGCAGCTCTCATCGGCTCTACAGTTACTGTCTCTAAACCGCAGGTTAGACACCCTAGAGAGCAGCACTGCTGCTTTCTAAGCAGACACCAGCTCCTCTTCCTGCCCCAAGCACCACGCCCCACCGACCCCAGCACATCCGGCTCCTGCTCAGACGCCGCCGCCCAGCAGTACCTTGCCGTCCTCCTGATGCAGCCTCTCCGGAGACACCATGCCCGAGACCCCCTGCTACTCCTCATATGACCAGCCGCAACACGAGCCCTCATCCGCCAAGGACGCAGCCCTGCTCCTGACCCAGCAGGCTGATTCCTGATCACCCTTTTTCTCCCTCTCTACTCCCACAGATATTGGGTATCTACGTAGACAGTTGTCTCCTCTAGCGGCCGGCTCATCCACGCCATCGCCGTTATGGCTCACATGTGGCATGCACCGCCCATTCTGCCTCACATGTGCCATGCAACCCTGCAGACAACAAGTCTCCTACACCGCCTGGAGGGAAGGGTGGAGTATTGTAGTAGATTTCTCCCCTACAAACGCTGCTTGTCGCTGGAAAGCCGACCCCGCGAATTCCCCAGTGTATGCCTCGTGGTCTAGGTCAACCAGCGCCGCCTTACATGACGGAGGTCAACTACTAAGCCACGCCTACCTCCACTATTTAAGACCGCTCTCTCTTCTTCTAGCTACAGCCGCAGCAAGCTACACCACCTCCTCCGCCGCTGCCTGGCGGCCCTCGTTCCTGCCGGCGAGCATGGCGACCCACAAGCTGTCCTCCTCTGAGCACCCTCACCAACCAGCTCTCTCTTCATCACGCTTGTAACCACGCTGCCACTTCCCAGCACCAAGCTGCACTGTACATCCAATACAACATGTATACAGAGAGCACATTGTGAGTTTCCTTTCTCCATCCCATCGGATGTGAACCCAAACAACCCGTACCCTACAACCTCACCTCCCCCCATCCCCTCCCCCCTTCCCACCACCCTCATGTTCATGATAAAAGATTGGTGATTTCTTTATGTGTATTTTATATAATATCTCAGACTAAAGTTAGGATAATATAATTTGCATTGCTGAAATCCTTGCAAGACAGAGATTAATTTGAATATAAACGTCATATATTTTGCTCAAGATATAAAAAATGTAGTACATTAGTGTGCAATACTGTAGTACATTTTATAAAAAGTTTTTCAACTGTATTTTTGGGTAGATTTACATAGATTTCTTAGTGCAAAGCTGGAGTGCACATGTACTAATTTGATTACGGTACTAAAATTGTTTTGTATAATGCAAATTATAGCATGTTTATATTCAAATTAATGAGCATGTTACAAGAATCCCAGCTATGTTAATTCTATTCACCCAGGTCATATCACTGGCATTTTAAAATGAGAGAAGCTTAGTAGGACTGTTAAATAAACACACAGAGACCTTCGGCTCAAACTTATCACCTTAACCCCCCCACCCAACCCCAAACCCATCCCTGGGAGGAGGAGCCGACAGCCCCCCCCCCCCAGCCAGGCTTTTAGGCTTACAGTTTTTATCTTATATAATATCTCAGACTAAAGTTAGGAGATTATAATTTGCATTGCTGGAATCCTTGCAAGACAGCCAAGAATTTGAACATAAACGTCATATATTTTGCTCGAGATAAAAATTGTTTTACTTTAGTGTACAGTACTGGAGTACATTTTATAAAAAAAGTTTTTCAACTGTATTTTGGGTAGATTTACATAGATTTCTTAGTGCAAAGCTGGAGTGCACATGTACTAATTTGATTACGTACTAAAATTGTTTTGTCTAGTGCAAATTATAGCATGTTTATATTCAAATTAATCAGTATGTTACAAGAATCCCAGCAATGTTAATTATATTCACCCAGGTCATTTCACTGGCTTTTTATAAGAGAGAAGCTTAGTCACGTAAGAACTGATAAATATACACGCGTTAGACCTGGGCCGGTGCCAACTGTCAAACGTACTACCTCCCCTCACCCCACGCCACCTAACACCCTCTCTCTCCCCCATCGGCCCGGCGTTGCAGGAATCCTTGTAAAAGTGAATAATTTTAATATAAACGTCATGTACTTTGCACAAGAGATAAAAATTAATCACCTGTATCACATTACAATAGTGATTTAAGAGTAAAAGTGTATATGTACGTATATAGCATTCCACATACACGGAAGTATAAATACAAAGTTTATGTGATGATCGGACAACGTCCATTTCGGTATGGCAATGGGTAATCCACTCTCACCTGTATTAAGCAACCTATATATGGAATTCTTTGAAAAGAAACTATTAAGTAATATTTTACCACCCTCAGCAGTCTGGTTTAGATATGTTGATGATGTATTATGTCTCTGGCCATGTAATGAGGACCTAAAAGCTTTCCTGCCACAACTTAACAACTTAGCCCCCTCGATCAAATTCACTGTGGAATTAGAGCAAGACTGTAAATTGCCATTCCTAGACTGTCTGATACACAGAATAGGTAACACTTTTAAGTTCAGTATTTATAGAAAACCAACTAATGTGTGTTCATACATTCATTATTATTCTGCCCACCATAATAAAGTCAAACAGTCAGTATTTTCAACAATGTTTTTACGTGCCTTGAGAATTTGCAGTCCGGAATTCATCGATGAGGAATACAAATATATATATAATATTGGCTCAAACCTTAAATACCCTAGATCTTTCATAGACAAATGCTTAAACATTACTAAGAAAACTTTTTATAGAACTGATCCCAAGCCCACCCATGACCATAAGAATATCTTAATATTACCATTTCACAAAAATTTCTCACACATTCCTTCACAACTAAAAACCTGGAACGTCAATGTGGCATTTAAAAACTCATGCACTGTTAAACAAATGTTAATCAAGAACTCCCCCAACAACACAATTGGTTGCATTTATAAAGTTCCTTGCAAGGAATGTAATATGTTTTACTTAGGCCAGACAGGTAAAGATCTTGCAACTAGAATTAAACAACACAAATACAGTGTTAGGACAGGCCAGGAATCCAATGCTCTGTTTGTTCATTTGAGGGATAACAAGCATTGCATTGACTGGGATAATGCCTCCTCAATATTACCATGTAATTCAATTGATAGTAGGAACATCATAGAATCTAGTCTTATTAAACATACCGAAGCATTCAACATGAATTTGAGTAACGGCATGTACAAGCTGGACAATTTTGTAATTAAGAAGATTTGTGACCAGGTGAGAAGGCCGGGTCACCTGACCATCTGACCTGACCACCAACCGTTGTGTGCTATTTAAAGATTAGTAGGGTCATTACCTAATACCTGACCATTGTGGACCTGGTCTCACCCTCCTCTGTATATATACACCTTGATTTGTATTTCTCTCTCTAGTCTGTACTCACCCCTGAAGATGTGAATTACACGAAAGCGCTTGGGAACTTCGTGTTTTCTTCTTTCCTTGTGGTTATCAGCATATATATATATATATATATATATATATATATATATATATATATATATATATATATATATATATATATATATATATATATATATATATATATATATATATATATATATATATATATATATATTAGGGTGGTCCAAAATATCACATATTTGTATACGTTTTCTCCACAAGGTTTATTTTTGTCCATTAGGTACAAAATGCATCCCAGAAAAAAATTGGATCATTTAAAGCATATTTAGAGGTCAATCCAATGTCCTCTTTTTTTCCATTTAGTACGTAATAAGGAATTTTCGGGGCTAGATAAACACATTATAAACACATTGTCTTTATTCAGCATAATATACTATTTAGATTGATAATGAAATAATTGTAGAACTGATGAGATATAAATGAAATAAGTAACTTCTTCTGATTAATGGTAACCCTTGTCTGTGTTTCCTGTTTCAACCTGTCATTGTCAGTCCCTATGACTCAATACTTGACTCTTTGCCCTTTCCAAATAGGCAACTAGGCTATATACATTGAAATATACCCAATATAATGTGTTGTGTATATTAAGACTGTATCATGCGGACAAGAAAATTCAGTCCTACACTACAAGTATAATATGCAAAATGGATTGACCTCTAAATGTTAATGAATATGGATAAAATTTTACAGACCTTATCTATGAACCAAATGGACAATTTTAAGGCTTGTGGAGGCAATATATTACTACTTATATTTTTTACCATATAGTTTTGGACCACCCTAATATATATATATGCTGATAACCACAGGGAAAAGGAAAACACGAAGTTCCCAAGCACTTTCACGTAATTCACATCTTCAGGGGTGAGTACTCACCCCTGAAGATGTGAATTACACGAAAGCACTTGAGAACTTCGTGTTTTCTTTTTCCTTGTGGTTATCAGCATATTCTTGGATCACGCGCATCATCTACAGTGATTTACTTGCATATATATATGCATATATATATATATATATATATATATATATATATATATATATATATATATATATATATATATATATATATATATATATATATATATATATACAATCAACACCTCAACCCGCCAGGATTCGAACCCACGGCCCACGAGCCCATGACTTTGACCGGGGAACGCTACCTCTGGACCACCAGGATACTAAAAGCAGTCCTAGACTCTGTTATATTTCATACAAATAGTATCCTGGTGGTCCAGAGGTAGCGTTCCCCGGTCACTGTCATGGGCTCATGGGCCGTGGGTTCGAATCCTGGCGGGTTGAGGTGTTGATTGTATGTAGAAGTCCACGTGCTTCATTGAGCTAATGAAACATATACAGTATGTATATATATATATATATATATATATATATATATATATATATATATATATATATATATATATATATATATATATATATATATATATATATATATATATATATATATATATAAAAAATATATAATATATATATATATATATATATATATATATATATATATATATATATATATATATATATATATATATATATATATATATATATGCAAGTAAATCACTGTAGGTGGGTATTTCACATGGTACTTCAGGGGAGTACAGTCTACTCACCCCTGAAGATGTGAATTACACGCAGGGAACTTCGTCTTATCCATATATATATATATATATAATATATATATATATATATATATATATATATATATATATATATATATATATATATATATATATATATATATATATATATATATATATATATATTATATATATATATATACAATATATACTGTATATATATATATATATATATATATATATATATATATATATATATATATATATATATATATATATATATATATATATATATACTTATATATATATATATATATATATATATATATATATATATATATATATATATATATATATATATATATATATATATATATAATCTAAGAGAAGAACCAGGGTAAACACAAGCATCTTGACCATGTGGGCTTCTTTTAATCACTAACGTTTCAAAATAATCGTTTTTCATCTTCAGAGCCTAAAAACACAAAAGTTTTGAAGAAAGTTTTAAAAATACAGGTGATATACAAAAACATAATATTATACTAAAATTTACCTTTGATAAACTTTTACAAATTTAAAAAGAGCAATCCAATTCAAACCGATAAAAATGGACGAGACCTACATACAAAGCTAAAATCAGGAATAAAAAGTATGAAATCAAATATACAGGGGGGGTATTACCTTAATTCAGACGAGCCTTAGTGAGAAAAACACAACACCACTAGAGGCCATATCACAAAGGGATGGCTTTGCTTCTCTGATCCTGGAGAATCGTATAAATACACCTCAGCCTAGCCGTGGAGGTCACTCTCTACTCAACGCTCTCAAACCAACAAGACCTCCCAACAACCTTCTCAACCAACAAGACCTCTCAGCAAGCTCCTCACCACACAGCAATTCCTAGCACTGCACTGTACATAATATATATATATATATATATATATATATATATATATATATATATATATATATATATATATATATATATATATATATATATATATATATATATATATATATATATATATATATATATATATGTTACCACAGTAAATAAGCTAGAAGGGAG